>NC_057808.1:76201671-76211320 GCF_018294505.1 Triticum aestivum | reverse complement strand
GGGCGGACGCGTCCGGCGCGGCGCGGAGGGAGTTTCTAGGGTTTCGTCTGCGATTTCCGTTTTTCGGGGGAGATGGAGTTTTATAGGTAGAGGGAGCTAGGAGACTCCAAATGAGGTGCGGTTTTCGCCCACACGGTCGTGATCGAACGACCTAGAGCATGGAAGAGAGTTTGGTGGGTTTTGAGCTGGTTTTAGAGGGGGGTTTTGCTGGACACTCAAATGGACTTTCGGATGCCCGGTTAACCGTTGGAGTACCAAACGACCTCCGAATGGAACGAAACTTGACCGGTAGTCTCCGGGTGGTATATTAAGGCCACTTGACAAGCCTCGGTCCATTCCGAGAAAGTTTGACACACGCACGCGAAAGAAAACAAGAGGGGTGCACCGGAGGAGATAGGAGCGCCGGATTGGAAAACGGACAACGGGGAAAATGCTCGGATGCATGAGACGAACACGTATGCGAATGCAATGCACATGATGACATGATATGAAAATGCATGACATGACAAAATACAAAACGAAAGACAAAACCCGACAACGGAGGGAAAATCATATCACATAGCCGGAAATGGCAAGAGTCGGAGTTACAAATATGGCAAGTTACATGCGGGGTGTTGCAACAGTCCACCACTACGAGAGGATCTCATCCCGAGATCTAGGACTGAAAGAACTCCGGATATTCGGAACGGAGATGGTCCTCGCGTTCCCAGGTGGTTTCCCGGTCGGAATGGTGCGACCACTTCACTTTAAGGAATTTGATAGACTTGTTGCGAGTCTTGCGCTCAGTTTCTTCAAGAATAGCAACGGGGTGCTCATGATAAGACAAATCTTCTTGGAGGTCAATCTCTTCGAAGTTGATAGTGCGCTCAGGCGTCTTGAAGCACTTGCGGATCTGTGACACGTGGAACACATCGTGCACGTTCGCGAAGTTGGAAGGAAGCTCAAGTTGATAGGCGAGGTCGCCTCTTTTACCAATGATCTTAAAAGGACCCACGTATCTAGGGGCAAGCTTCCCTTTGATACCGAAGCGGCGAGTGCCTTTCATTGGAGAGACGCGGAGGTAGACATGGTCTCCGATCTCGAAAGCCAAATCACGATGCTTACTATCATAGTAACTCTTCTGGCGCGATTGCGCGGCTTTGAGATTATCACGGATGACTTTACACATTTCTTCAGCTTCAGTGATTAAGTCATTGCCAAGAAGTTGGCGTTCACCAGTCTCTGACCAATTGAGAGGAGTACGACACTTTCTGCCATAGAGAATCTCGAATGGGGCCTTGCCCGAACTTGCTTGGAAGCTGTTGTTGTAGGAGAATTCAGCATAAGGAAGACAATCTTTCCATTTCATGCCAAAGGAAATGACACAAGCCCTGAGCATATCTTCAAGAATTTGATTGACTCGCTCGACTTGGCCACTAGTTTGAGGATGGAAAGCTGTTCTGAAGCGAATGTTAGTGCCCATGGCCTTCTGGAAGGAGTCCCAGAACTTAGAGGTGAAGATGCTTCCACGATCTGAAGAAATCAATTGTGGAATGCCGTGCAAAGAGACAATTCTGGAGGTGTAAAGCTCTGCCAGCTGAGCTGCTGTGATGGATTCTTTGATTGGAAGGAAATGAGCCACTTTAGAAAGCTTGTCAATGACAACGAAGATAGCATCATTTCCACGCTTGGACTTTGGAAAACCAGTCACGAAGTCCATTTCGATATGATCAAACTTCCATTCTGGGATAGCAAGAGGTTGGAGGAGACCAGCTGGTCGTTGGTGTTCTGCTTTCACTCTTCGGCAGACATCACATTCATTCACGAATTGAGCAATTTCTCGCTTCATTCGAGTCACCAATACGACTGCTTGAGGTCATGATACATCTTCGTACTTCCAGGATGAATGGACAGAAGAGAATTGTGCGCCTCGTTCATTATGACTTTCCGTAGATCACCTTTAGGAACCACAATCCGGTCCTCGAAGAACAAAGGGTCTCTGTCATCAATGCGATAGCACTTGTATTTGGAAAGACCCTTGTCGATACCACGTTTCACCTTCTTCACCATGGCATCAAGGAGTTGTGCCTCACGAATTTGATCTTCCAAAGTAGGAGATACTATGAGGTTGGCAAGAACGCCTTGAGGAACAACTTGGAGATTCAGCTTGCGGAAAGCTTCACAAAGATCCGGGTGGAAAGGCTTGAGAATTAAGCTGTTGCAATAAGCCTTCCTGCTTAAAGCATCTGCAATGACATTGGCCTTGCCTGGAGTATATTCGATACTCGGATTGTACTCTTGAATCATCTCGACCCATCGAGTCTGCCTGAGGTTGAGGTTGGGCTGAGTGAAGATATACTTGAGACTCTTGTGATCGGTGAAAATGTCCACTTGTCTTCCCAACAAGAGATGTCTCCACGTTATTAATGCATGGACAACTGCCGCCAACTCAAGATCGTGAGTGGGGTAGTTCTTCTCGTTGGGCTTCAACTGCCGAGAGGTATAGGCCACAACTTTCTTCTCTTGCATTAACACAGCACCGAGACCTTGGAGAGAAGCATCACAGAAAACTTCATACGGCTTGGATTCATCAGGAGGAGTCAAGACAGGAGTTGTGACTAGTTTCTCTTTGAGAGTGTTGAAGGCAACGTCACACTCAGGAGACCAGACATATTTCACATGCTTCTATAGGAGGTTGGAAAGAGGCTTTGCAATCTTGGAGAAATTCTCAACGAATCTTCAGCAATAGCTTGCAAGACCCAGAAAACTGCGGAGCTGCTTGACATTTTGAGGAGGTTCCCAATCCACAACTGCGGACACCTTCTCGGGGTTAACAGCGATGCCCTTGGCAGAGATGATGTGACCAAGGAAAAGAACTTCATCGAGCCAAAACTCACATTTGGAGAACTTCGCATAGAATTGATACTCTCTGAGCTTGTCGAGCACCAATCGCAAATGTTTGGCATGATCCTGCTTATTCTTGGAGAAGACCAAGATATCATCGAGATACACCAGAACGAATTCATTGGTATAGGGGTTGAAGATGAAATTCATCATCCGAGAGAACACTGGAGGAGCATTGACAAGGCCGAAAGACACGACAATATATTCATAAGAACCAAAGCTTGTTCTGAATGCTGTCTTGGGAATATCTTCTTCACGAATGCGAATCTGATGATAACCCATACGAAGGTCAAGCTTCGAGAATACTTTAGCACCTTTGAGTTGCTCAAATAGCTCATTGATGTTGGGAAGTGGATACTTGTTCTTGATTGTCTTCTTGTTCAATGGACGGTAGTCGACACAAAGTCGGTCCGTGCCATCCTTCTTCTTGACAAAAAGAACACCACAACCCCATGGAGAAGAACTCGGTCTGATCAAACCCAGACGTTCTTGTTCATCAAGCTGCTTCTTCAATTCCTTCAGCTCGTTGGGTCCAAGCTTGTATGGACGCTTGCAAACGGGTTCAGTACCAGGCTCTAGTTCGATAACGAACTCAACTGGCCGATGAGGAGGCATACCCGGAAGCTCTTCTGGAAAGACATCTTGATACTCGCAAACGACTGGAATTTGAGAGATGGCATTCAATTCGCCCTTCTCATTGAGAGAGAAAAATCGAATGGTTTCATCACGAGCGGCAAAAATAATCACATCCTCAGACGAGTGTGTCAATTGAATTTCCCTGGCAGCACAATCAAGTTGAGCCTTGTGCTTAGAAAGCCAGTCCATCCCGAGAATTAGATCAATATCTGAGTCACCAAGAACAATTGGAGAAGACAGAAATTTATAGTCGCCCATCTTGATGGAGACATCGGGAGCAACCAAACTAGAAGACAAAAGCTTACCCGGAGAAACAACTTGCATAACTTTGGATAAAATCTCTGTGTCAACATTGTGCTTCGATGCAAATGGGTATGACAAGAAAGAATGCGATGCACCAGTATCAAAAAGAACTTTTGCAGGAATATCATTAACTGATAGATTACCCATTATCACATCAGTAGATTCCTCCGCTTGAGCTGCATTCATCATGTTCACCTTTGCAGACTTTGGATTATGCTTGACCACTGCATTGCTGGAAGATCTGACAGGAGGAGGAGGAGGAAGACGCCTTTGGTTGAAGCACTTGTTAGCATAGTGACCTTTGTGCTGACACTTGTTGCAAGTCACCTCTGAGAGTGGACGGTGATAAGGAGCATTGGACTTTGGAGCTTGATTCTGAGACTTGTTCTGATAGCCAGAGTTGGAAGAGTTGTTAGAACCATGGCCACCTTTGTTCTTCTGCTGGTAAGGCTAGCGAAACGGAGGAGGAGGAGGCAACCAGAACTTCTGTTGCTTAGCTGTCACAAGTGAGGAAGAAGAAGACTGAACTGCGTCTCTGACTCTCTTCTTAGAAGCCTCACACTTGAGCTGAGCAGCCTCTTGCTTAAGTGCCATATTGTAGAATTGATCAAACTGAGTAGGCTCAACAAGAACGAGAGCTAACTGCAGATCCTCTTTAAGGCCACCTCTGAAGTGATAGATCATGCTCTTTTCATCAGGAACGTCTTGTTTAGCGAAGCGAGCAAGTTTCTGAAACTGAATGTTGTATTGATACACAGACATGTTGCCTTGCTTGAGATTGCGGAACTCCTCACGCTTGCTCTCAACAACACTTTGTGGAATGTGGTGCGCTTTGAAGTCCCGACAGAAGTCAGTCCAAGTGATCACACGACCTCCTCTGGAATCTTTGTATTGTTGATACCAATCAGCAGCTTGGTCCTTGAGCTGGAAAGAAGTGAACTTGACAAAGTCCTCAGGCCTGACATTGCTACATTCAAAATGCTTGTTGATGTCCACGAGCCAATCATCGGCATCCGTGGCCTCGGCACAGTAGCTAAAAGACTTGGGCTGATTTGCGAGAAACTGGTTGAGAGTGGCAAAGTGAAACTGATTGTTGCCTTGACCTTGATTGCCTTGATTGCCTTGCCCTTGAGTACGTTCTTGCAAGAGTTGCAGAATCATTTGAGCATTGGCGTTGGTGGCTGCCATGATTGCTTGCCATGCCTCCGGAGGTGGAGGTGGTGGCGGAGGGTTCGCTTGACTCCCTTCATTGCGATCCGGATTCTGACGCGTTGGCGGAGCCATCCTGAAGAGGGTGACATCCGTTAGCATCTTGATAGACAAATAGATAAGTAGAATCAACGGATAGAAATTGCAACATATAGTCTTCACAATAAACATTTGAACGGAGATGAACGAATGAATTCCGTAGTAAATCATCACACTTCCATAAGTTGAGAAGCCACTTGAAAAAGATATGGAATCAACATATGAATTCGAAGTAACTCGAATACCACAATACAAAATAAAACAAAGTATTGGCTTGCAGAATAAGCCGGAACAAACATATGATAGATATTTCGTCCGATGTTTTTGTGGTGGGGCCCACACGGGCTCAATCGTACAGCACCATCATGTACAAGGCTGTGCACATGACATACGAAGCGTCCCCGAGTCGGCAAAGCCATGGACTCTTTAAGACACTACGAGACCACTGTAAAATCAACCGTGGAAAGGCGGACCACTAGACGTCGAACCCCAATCTCATATCATGCATCTGTCGGAAAGATATCCTAAGGCTACTTGAATTCCCACTTATAAACTCCCGAAACTTTCTGGTTATGCAATCTGGTGTAGGGGATACAGGGGACACAAAATATATATCACCCAAACTAGCAATCCCTAGATCCAGCTGTATCCATCCGTCAACACATAACCAAGAAACCTTCGGAAATCGTTTACCTCAACCTTCGAAAAACATCCGTTATACAAGTTATGGCAATACTCCCGAACTCCCGCTCCAGTACTGGGTGGCGTCGAGGTGATCTCCCCAACAACTGCATAAAAGAGATTTCGATGTCGGCGAAACTCAGGTATTCCAGAACTGCAACGATAAAATTGTGACGACAACACCTCGGAGCTCAACTCCCCGGGACACTGCCACAACCCCTAAATGTCAGGAGGCACCAAGAACAATGTTTTCATCACAAAACCATCGGAACGATTCCAAGATACCCGCGTGATCCAAAAAAAAATTAGTGAAATTTGAGGAGAGAATAGTCAAAACTTCTACGACAGGAGACCTCACCAGAGCGACGAAGGGACTGAGGAGTAAAAAGAATCCTACTCTCCGATATATATAATCCTAAGACTCAAAACATTTTTGTTCTAGACTCAACAACGCCAGCGATTCGATCAAGCAGGGGGCTCCTAAGTCGGGGATGGCTCTGATTACCAACTTGTAACGCCCACGATGCGGCTATATCTCCCACGTGTCGAGGCACGACTTAGAGGCATAACCGCATAGTGGTTTTGTCGCAAGAAGGGTCATCTTCACACAATCCCATGTAATGAACAAGAATGGGATAAAGAGTTGGCTTACAATCGCCACTTCACACAATACATAAATATCATTCATACATCATCCAAAATACAATCATATAGACCGACTACGGTCAAATCCAGATGAAAATAAGACAACCCCAAATGCTAGATCCCCGATCGTCCCAACTGGGCTCCACTACTGATGAACAGGAAAAGACACATAGTAACGACCACGTTCCTCGTCGAACTCCCACTTGAGATCGACGCCATCATCTGCACTGGCATCGTCGGCACCTGCAACTGTTTGGTAGAATCTGTGAGTCACGGGGACTCAGCAATCTCACACCCGCGAGATCAAGACTATTTAAGCTAGTAGGAAAGGAAGGTGTAATGAGGTGGAGCTGCAGCGGCAAAAGCATATATGGTGGCTAACTAGCGCAAAGAGAGCGAGAAGAGAAGCAACGGAACGGACGTCATCTAGCAATGACCAAGAAGAGGTCCTGAACACCTACTTACGTCATACATAACTCAGACCGTGTTCACTTCCCGGACTCCGCCGAGAAGAGACCATCACGGTTACACACGCAGTTGATGTATTTTAATTGGGTCAAGTGACAAGTTATCTACAACCGGACATTAACAAATTCCCATCTGCCTCATAACCGCGGGCACGGCTTTCGAAAGATAATACCCTGCAGGGGTGTCCCAACTTAGCCCATCATAAGCTCTCACGGTCAACGAAGGATAAACCTTCTCCCGGAAAGACCCGATCAGTCTCGGAATCCCGGTTTACAAGACATCTCAACAATGGTAAAACAAGACCAGCAAAGCCACCCGAATGTGCCGACAAATCCCGATAGGAGCTGCACATATCTCGTTCTCAGGGCACACCGGATGAGACATCCTACGAGTAAAACCAGACCTCGAGTTTCCAGGAGGGGGCCCCGCAGTCTGCTCAGTTCGGACCAACACTCGAAGGAGCACTGGCCCCCGGGGGGGGGGGTTAAAATAAGATGACCCTCGGGCTCGCGAAAACCCGGGGGGAAAAGACTTAGGTGGCAAATGGTAAAACCAAAGTTGGGCCTTGCTGGAGGAGTTTTATTCAAGGTGAACTGTCAAGGGGGTCCCATAAATCACCCGACCGCGTAAGGAACGCAAACTCAAGGAACATAATCCCGGTATAATAGTAACTAGGGCGGCAAGAGTGGAACAAAACACCAGGCATAAGGCCGAGCCTTCCACCCTTTACCAAATATATAGATGCATTAATTAAATAAGAGATATTGTGATATCCCAACATATCCATGTTCCGACATGCAACAAACTTCAACTTCACCTGCAACTAGCAACGCTATAAGAGGGGCTGAGCAAAAGCGGTAACTTAGCCAAACAATGGTTTGCTAGGAAAGGATGGTTAGGGCTGACATGGCTGAAATAGGAGACATTATATAGCAAGTGATAGGTAGCGGAGCATGGCAATAGAGCGAACAACTAGCATAGCAAAGATAGAAGTGATTTCGAGGGGTGGTCATCTTGCCTGCAAGGTTCTCAGAGTTGTCGAAAGCTTGATCCTCGTAAGCGTACTCGACAGGTTCCTCGTTCACGAACTCGTCTCCCGGCTCTACCCAAGACAAGAACACAAACAAACGGAACCACAATCAACAACGAGAAATGCGCAAGCAACATGATGCAAAACATGTATGATATGCAAGATATGATACGCGATGCATATGCGTGCTCCGGAAGGAAAATGATGAACATGGCAGTAACTTGGCAAACCAATCATGCCACTGGAAAGATGAGGTGATTTCGGTCGAAATCGATATAAAGATCACCGGAATCGGATGCACGGTTTGCAAATGGCAAGCAAAACAAGAATGACACGAATCTGCGGTTAACAGCATGATAGCACTTAAAATACAACAAACAACAATGCTACAGCACCCCAACATAGCAACAAAGCATATGACAGTAAACTAAAGGAGATGCTTGACAAAAGATGAACACTGAGCTACGGCTAGTTCACAACATATCAAGCTCAAACAAGCATGGCAAAAGTGCAAAAGATTACAGGATCACAGACTTAGTGAAAAACTGGACATGGCAGTAAACAGCATCAGGTAGCTATGTACAGAGCACGAAATCAAAATGCTACAGGAACTTAACATAGAAAAACAAGGCATGGAAGTGTTCTACTAACTGCACATGATAAAAGTCCCTTACTGACCATAAGCCAAAAAGGAACAGAAGATATGATGGCAAGCATGTAAACATAGCAAGTTTCGTTATCAGGTTTCAGACTTGGCAGAAAACAGAGCATGGCAGAAATATTAATATGTAGGCCTCTTTGTGAGCTTGATGCACTCACTACAGAGCAATTCATGACAAACAAAGCATACCTACAGCAAGATGGCATGTTTATGAAGCTAACCATGTAAAGAACAAAAGCATAGCATGTATGGATCAACTACAATCAGCTTGGCAAAAATGCAAGTCATGTTAAGAATCTGCCAGTAATATTTTATAGCAAAAGTAGAGCAAGATTGAGTCATGCTATGGCACTCCATAATTGCAACCAATTGCGGGAATGGATCAACTACAACAATATCTACAAAACATCCTTACTGAACATCTCCAAAATATGCATGGATCTCTCTGTAGGATCAAGTTTACATGGCAACAAAATTACAGCAGACAAGGACTTGGAGAAATCACCAAGTCCCTGAAATCAGAAATATTACGGGGCCTACTTTGCATGCTTGTGCTAGTCACCACAGAGATCACAAAAATACATGGACTACACCACTGGAAAGATGGCATGGCATACTTCAAAACACATGTAGATCTCATGCTCAAAAGATGCACAGATTAAATGGTACAAAAATGACAAATCTCCAAGTTCTGATAAGAACCAGAGAATAACCGCAACTAGCCCTCTTCCAACAGAGATTTGGGCATCAAGATGACCTCTAATGAACATGGTGCAATTGAACAAAATGAAGAGCATCATGATACAAACAATTTGACATATTACACGCACGAATCGGAGCTACATGCAAGGAGTTATCGCATCGCAAACAGAGCAAGATGCTGAAGAATTTCAACACTTAGAGAAAATTAGGGGCGAGGAGAGGTCAACGCGTACAGTAGCTCCCGATCGGATCTGGCCGGCTCCTCGAGCTCGGGCTCGGTGACGGAAGAGACGAGGGGCCGAGCGGCCGGAGGAAGAGGAAGGCGCCGGGGGGAGAGGAGCGGCGGCGGCGGTGGGCCGGTGGCCGGTGCGGGCGGCGCCGGCGGCGACCCG
>NC_057808.1:76160544-76201312 GCF_018294505.1 Triticum aestivum | reverse complement strand
GGCGGCGCGGCGGACGTTGTCCGGCGCGGGCGGACGCGTCCGGCGCGGCGCGGAGAGAGTTTCTAGGGTTTCGTCTGCGATTCCGTTTTTCGGGGGAGATGGAGTTTTATAGGTAGAGGGAGCTAGGAGACTCCAAATGAGGTGCGGTTTTCGCCCACACGATCGTGATCGAACGACCTAGAGCATGGAAGAGAGTTTGGTGGGTTTTGGGCTGGTTTTAGAGGGGGGTTTTGCTGGACACTCAAATGGACTTTCGGATGCCCGGTTAACCGTTGGAGTACCAAACGACCTCCGAATGGAACGAAACTTGACCGGTAGTCTCCGGGTGGTATATTAAGGCCACTTGACAAGCCTCGGTCCATTTCGAGAAAGTTTGACACACGCACGCGAAAGAAAACAAGAGGGGTGCACCGGAGGAGATAGGAGCGCCGGATTGGAAAACGGACAACGGGGAAAATGCTCGGATGCATGAGACGAACACGTATGCGAATGCAATGCACATGATGACATGATATGAAAATGCATGACATGACAAAATACAAAACGAAAGACAAAACCCGACAACGGAGGGAAAAACATATCACATAGCCGGAAATGGCAAGAGTCGGAGTTACAAATATGGCAAGTTACATGCGGGGTGTTACAAGCGGCGTCTGAATCCGCCTCAGAACAGATATCTTCCTCTGGATTACAATCTGGAGAGGGGTGGGGAGGGTTTGCCATTGAACCCACCATGGAGCGATGTTTGCATGACATTGTATTGCCGCGCAAAACTCTTCTCTTTTTCTCTACATATTCAGCATGACTGTGTACAATATCTGACATGCATACGAAAAAAATATGGTGAGATCATGTAAGGAGAGCATGCAGAAATTTAGAGTGATGGTAACAACCAGTGGATGGGTCCAAAAATAATTAGAGCAGGCTGATGATTGCTTTAATTTAATAAAAAGACAGATGATGATTGCTTTACTATTTGTTTACCACCCAAGATGAACAACATAGGCATACCCTAGGTGAACCAGATATTAGACAGAGATACTATTCATTGCTTCCTCGATATGTTCCCCACAACTAATTTAGAACTCAAGTTTGAACATTAATTTGGACCTGACTTGGAGTCCAAGAGGTGAACAGGACGATAAAGTAGCAGGTAATTTTAAGCAATGCATAACATAAGCAAAAACAAAAGAGTGCGACCTCTCTTGTGGACACGTATACTCCTCAGGTTCATCTGTTGAGTCGATGATGGTGATGCCATTGCGGTGGGTGCCGGCGGTAGGGAAGGAGATCTGAGGCGGCGAAAGACGGTTAGGAGTCGTGATGTCTGGTTTGGTGGATGTTTCTGTCGATGGAGCACCTCAGGTGAGGTGGACGACATCGCGGCAGGAGCAGGACAAACCACACAAAGTTCCCTTCGACACCTACCTGTAACTGAAGTAATTCTATGTGGGCTCATTTGGCTTGCATGATTCTAAAAACGCAGGGGATAGGAAAAACACCAGAATAGGATAGGAATAAACACAGGATTTCTGTCAACTTGGGTGTTTGGTTTACATGAATTGGAAGAGCAGAGGAATGCAAAGAAACATGGCCAAAATAAAGTGAAACCATATGAAAGCGTGTATAGTTAGAATGTTATTCTGCCACTAATGCACTTGGTCTTGTTTTCATGCATAGGATTTTGAAAAGTAGGTCCAGGTGGATGTTTTGCTTCATTCCTTTCAACAAAATGCATGAATAATTGAATAGTAGAGTGCCATTGGAAAATTCCCTATTGCTATGTTTTTCCATTGAACCAAAATAGCCCTAATGGATCGACATGAATGTATAGTAATAAGTGATGCAACAAGTGTACAACCTCTCTGCCGTAGCCGTGTCGACCTCAGCATCATTGGGTTGGTCGTTGAAGCAGTTGAGGCAGAGGTGGCTGTCCGAGGTGTGGAGGAATATCTAAGGAATCTGTAGACGGCGTCCAGGGCACTGCTCTGTTGTGATGGATCATTCTGTCGTTGGAGCAGCTCCGGTGAGCCATAAGACATCAAGGCTGAAGCAGCACAAGACAGACATCATCAATCTCAAGTGGGATTCTAACAGCATCTCCAATAGATGATGTAAAATTTACATCACCAAAAACCACCTGACTACAACAGATGAGGTAAAAACTGTTGACTCTGAACTTAACTGTCGAAACTGAAATTTACTGTGGAATCTGAATGTTACTGTCGAAACTGAACGCAATGGTAGCAGAGAGGCACTTGACATGTAGTTTAGGGAGGGCCTGCAATTCATCTTCAACCTGCACCCCCCTGAGCCGCCAGCCACCACCGTCCGAACCGCCGGCCCCAGCGCCGCCTCGCCGCCCCGAAACAACTCCCCACCGCCAGTCCACCTCCACCCCGGCCAGCCCTCTAGGCCCCCGGCCCCCACCCTAAACCCTAAGATAGATAGTGGGGTACCTCTCCGACGAGCCCCCGTCCCCGCTGCGGGTGGTTCTTCCTTAACTCCAGCGAGCCACCCCCACCCCCTAAAAATAGACTGACCCAAAAGTCGATTCAGTCGACTGAAGTGTAGCTAAACCGGAGCAGAGCAGCAGCACGAGCGAGGGGAATAGCAGCAGCAGTAGCGCGAGCGAGCGAGAGCCGGAGCAGCAGCAGTAGCGCGAGCGAGCGAGAGCCGGAGCAGCAGCAGCTGGGCGAGCGAGCGATTGAGCGAGAGCCGGAGCAGCAGCAGCAGTGAGAGCGAGAGCCGGAGCAGCAGCAGCAGATCCAGCTGGTATGGACGCCGCCGCCGAAGGGACCTCGCACTAGGGGAGAGCCGCCATGGAGATGCCGCCCGTGGCGCTGGCTTCAAGGTAGCCACTCCATGGGGGTGCGGGATGGAGCACCGTCGGTGCCGGGAGGTCGAGTTAAGGAGAAGGTGCGATGCGATGAGTGCACAACCTCTTTGGTGGCGCCGAGTAGGCCTCGGCTTCGTCCGAGGAGTCGGTGAGGATGATGCGGTTCCGGTGGAGCAGGTTAAGGCGGTGTTGTGGGTATGGAGCAGCCGTGATAGACGAGGCGATCGTCGGAGCAGCTCCTTGGAGGTGGAGGACGGGGCGGCTGAACCGGCGGGACGATGAGATGGACGACGGATCCTCATCCGGGGAGGTGGACGAGGGACGCCGAGCTGTTGCGGTGGACGACGTCATGGGGGAAGAGGCTCCGGCTGGGCAGCGGTGAGGTGAGGGACGGAGGAGGGTGGGGTTTTGCGGCTGGAGCGGAGAGGTTATGGTGGCCTGGGATTTCGAATGGCAAAAAGGAGGCGATGGGAGGGGGTGAACCATGACTTAGGGACGCGCTTGTCCAAAATGTAGGGTGTGTTACAAAAGTACCCCCCCACCGATTTGAACTAGCGGCCCTTTTGGCTCAGGATTAGAAGGGGGATTTTGCGTGTCGGGATTTGGCAGCTGGAGGGAGTTTTCGCGCGCGTTGTAATTTCGGGATAGCAAGGCGCGGGTTGTGAAGGCGCCAGTTTTGGGAGCACAATATCTGAATTTTCGGGATATAACAAGGCGCGGGTTGAATTTTAGGGACAAGTCTAACGTGTAATATTGTACTTGTACGTACCAAATCAATTCGCACTTCCCTCAACCAAAAAGAAAACGAAAAAAATAAAACTATTCACACCACACAAAGAGAGAGTCTTGCCCCGTTTTACTATAAAAATGCTATTCAAAGCTACTCCCTCCTTCCATCTATATAGGGCCTAATGCGTTTTTCGATGCTAACTTTGACCAAATATTAGAGCAATAATATATGACATGCAACTTACACAAAGCACACCGTTAAATTCGTCTGTGAAAGGTTCTTTCAATGATATAATTTTCACATTGTGCATGTCATGTACTATTAATCTTGTCAATAGTCAAAGGCGGTCTTAAAAAATGCATTACGCCCTATATAGATGGAAGAAGGAGGGAGTATGAATCCATGTTATGTCCAATTAAATTTTCGCTTGCTGTATGATGCATGTAACCTACTCATACCAACATTTTAGTGCATTCCAAATGTCTATACTACCGCTGCAATTCAAACTGAATATGAATTCGTTTCTCTATTTCAATAAGAATCTACAATCATGATTGTTGCCAACTTCAACCATCATTCCTGTATTACCTTAGTAACACACCACATGATTACTATAGAGATAGATATGAACTATGTGTACTACATGAACTCGAATTCTATTTTTTGAATACACTTGATGTTGATTCCAAATAATAGTACATTTGATGTACTAACTATATATTCATAATCTAAACCATGTTCCATACGTACACCGTGTTTATCACACATAGTATAGTGCCCCGCCCCCTACATTATGACAAGTATTTAGACCTGAGCTGCAAAAGCCACACATTAGCCCAAATTATGATCAATGTTCTATATATTATATGTAGTACTAGCAAGGTGCCCATGCGTTCCACAGAACATCAACATGATGAAGGGGAGGCCTAATTGCAAATATGGAGAGGGGTGTGGGTATATATTTTCAAAATTGCCATAGTTTCCTTCCTATCCGTCAGATATAAATCGGACGGCCTATATTGCAGGATGGCAGGCACACCATCATTAACAACTCCGTTTTTTATAAGAGTAGAGATATAATATATTATATGTAGTATAACATGTTCATAACCACACCATGTGTATCATCGTTATATATATTCACACATGCGTCAGTTTAAAACACTATGATAAATTCTTCAAATATCCTAATTCGCTTTTTATACTGAAGTATGATCTCTATTCGTCTTTTACACCCACACAATCCTCTTATCTTTGTAGCTAGCGCTAACTTTCTCTCGTGCATGCACAGGCCCGCATCCCTCTCACCCTCCCTCAGCATTCTCTAGCTCCATCGCGCAAATTCGTCTTTTCACTTTAGGTCGTTCACCCACGGTGTGTGTAGGCCCCCCAGCTCCTTCTTTATGGCACACATCGATCGATATGCCTCTCTAGCCAGGTGTGCCTAGCACAAACACAAGCTTCCCCTCTTCTCTTATCACCGTCCATGCCTCACTCCCACCACTCTTTTCATCGATCTCGTACTCGCACACTCCTTCCCCCTCGATATAGTATGACTCTCGCACCACCTCCTAGATGCATCCCTCTCTCTCTATCCTTCTCCCGGTGCCTCATTTGCTTCTAACACACACATGCATGTATACCGATCGATCTCCCAACGTATACCTAGGTTGACTTTAACTATTCCCCCCCATCGATCGACGTACCTCACAAGTTATGTCTCTCCTTTCTCTGACAAAGGACGATTGATCTTCCTATGTAGTTATGTCTGCTTACCACAGCCATATCGTCCCCCCTCATCATTCGTGCATGCCTCCTGACCCGTCTCTCACACGAACGTGCATAGACAGGCAGCCATCCCCTCTCTTATTGATATTGCAGGTGTGCCCTCCGGTTGTCTAGCAAGCCTATCCCACCATTTGTTAGAAGCAACTCCACTACCACCCCCTCCAACACTCTAGCTCTGTCTCTCTCCCAACCTTATTCTTCTCCTACACATATGCATGGATGCCGATCGATCTCCCTTAATACATGAGGTAGATCGATCTCCCTTAATACATGAGGTAGGCCTCTCTCCTCCTCCACACATATACCAGCCATTGTACCTCTATAGTTAATTAGGCCTCCCCCCACCACACACCGATAGTCGAGCGCTGTAGGTAGGTATCCATGCCATAGAGACAAATTGCACATGTCCCCTCTCACGTTCCAGTGGGCCAGCCACTCTATATCTTTGACGTGGGCACACACAAATTCGATGGCACTCTTTATCGATCACACGCACACACACACACACACATCATCCCTCTCTTCGATTCTATGGACACCTCAAGCCAATTATACCTCCACTCTCTTCTTGTGGATTGCCCCCTCTATATATATCATATATCCAGGACTCTATTTCACACACATTGCATATGTTACATTTTTTGATTGACCCCCCCCCCCCAAAAAACTCTCACGAACCACACATTATATCTCTCTACGTTTGTATCTCTCTCACACAACCCCACGTAGGTGGTGTACGTATACAAGAAGAGAATAGGTGCACCATGCACGTACTCACGCTTCGTGCCCAGCCACAACCGCACGGGTACATGGTGGATCTCATTTTTGTACGAAATGGCAGCCCACGTGCTAATTTGAATGCGTGTAGCGGTTGTTTACCTACGGAGGTCGTGTACCACGCATGCACGAAACAAAGTTCGACTTGATGCGTTAGCGCGTTATTTTTAAATAAAGTTATGTCGCTCAATGGCACGTACACAGAATATAAAACGATTTTTATGGAGAAAAAGGTAGTCCGCTCCACTATATACAATGGAGCCTGCCTGCATGATTTGTCTCTCTTCAGAGTATCTCACACAAGGCTGCGGTGGCCTCTCTCTCTCTCTCACCGTTGGTCATTGGTCCGGCCGCATCCCGTCCGCCGGCGGAAAGGGAGGACGTGCATCGTTTCTTTGTTTGACGGCGCCGAGGCAGCGCGTCCTGATCTGCGGTACACGCCGTTCTCTTTGACCAAGCTCCGGCACGGTAGGGCCTACGCCACCTGCTCGCTGTCGCAGTATGGGCGGATTCCGCCCACCGCCGCTCACCTAGTTACATCCCGACGACCTCCAGGTATCCCCTCCGGCCTTGCTCCACTGCCCGTCTTCCCACGTCGCTGCATGTGGATCTTCCATAGTTCTTTGCCCAAAACGTAGCTCGTCCGGCGTACTTTCCATATTGCAATCTCGTCCTCACACCGTTTTAGACAAACACAACTGTGTTGTTATCTTCCCTTAGGACAAGGAATATGCTTCTTTTTTGTCGTCACATGTGTCATCAACTGTTATTGGCCAGTAATTGTTTCCTTTCTACCTCTTTTTTGCAAACAGGGCTATCCATTTCACCTCGTTGCTATTGCGAACTTTTGGTGAACTACACAAATCACTTTTTTCTTAAGAGTGTTTTGTGCAGTTCTACCAAAATGTCACACGGGCAACGTCTCTACATTTCAGTGCGACTGCACAAAGGGAGATTGGTTTTGCTCTATCCTCCTCATCCAACTCCGAGCCCAATCTTCTCCAACTAGTTAGTCTTAAGAGAGACTGCAAAGCTGACCGGCTTCTATTTGTGTGTTTATTGTTTCATCAGCAGTCCTCTATTATCGTAATCACACTTAATATCTTTGGAACAGGGACGCTCAGCTCTATTTTAGTGGAAATGCACAAAATGATCGGAATGTTGCATGCTCCAGACAGCTACTTTTTTCCCAACATGCCTTGTTGATTTAGACAGAGCTGGGGGGACGTTGCTGCCAATGAAAGCATGGATCAATTTTAATTTAACACCTTCTCACAACTTTGTCTTCAGATGTGATGTAAATATTAGCTCTGATCTGCTAATAATTGAGATGCATTAGCAAGGAAGTTAGTTTTTTATTGTTTTCGAAAGAGCATCGATGGCAAGACACACGAAACAAAAGCTGAAAGCTCACACCATTGTACAATTTCATGTTGCTGGAAAATTATTTGTATAGTATGTCAATTATGTAAACAAATGCTGGAAGCTTGATAGCATTGCCAGAAGCCTCTTCAGCATCCGGGTCCATGTGCCATGCACAAAATTATACTCCTTCGTTCCTACATATTTGTCTTTTTACAAATTTCAAATGGGCATATTTTAGAGTGTAGATTCACTCATTTTGCTTCGTATGTGTACTCCCTCCGTTCCTAAATATTTGTCTTTCTAGAGATTTCAACAAGTGACTACATACGGAGGAAAATGAGTGAATCTACACTCTAAAATATATCTATATACATCCGTATGTAGTAGTCCATTTGAATCTCTAAAAAGACAAATATTTGAGTAGTCACTCGTTGAAATCTCTAGAAAGACAAATACTCCGGAGTATATTTAAGAACCGAGGGGGTAGTGCACAGCCGCATGGGAGACTCAGCCCGGTCGTTGCGCCGCATTAATAGTGATTAATGAGCAGTCAAATCATAAGCCCCACCTTTCCCACTGTAAGTTGCTCGGAAGAAGCAACCATCAATATGCTCTTCTTTGAATCCACTCATACTACTCCATCCGTCACTGTTTATAGAGCGCGCTTCAGAAAAAGAAAAATATCTGGGACCAAGGCGACTAGCGATCGGCCTGAAAAATAGCATTGGTAGTTATAGCACGGCGTCTATTACTAGAGGAAATAATGCGTACACACATGCATGCAGTGCTTCCACCCCGGGTACACACATGCATGCACTTACTCCACTCCGTAGTACATCGAGAGAAAATTGTGGACTTGATTGCGGTTACCACGCCCTAATTAATTGAGCATTAAACCAAATGCATCTAAAGTCTCTCTGGTGGTGGAAATGCATTGAGAGAAATGCATCATAATGAAGCGTGCCCTGTAAACTGTGACGGAGGGAGGAGTAGTATGAAGGTGCAAAACCAAGTACGCGTATGGCCAGTCGGTCAACGCACCTCCACTTGGCATATCACTGACATGTGGGACCGGAGTGTGAGCAAACCGATATCAATTGACGGCAAAATGGCCAACCCGTCGTTCCTTGAGAGAGACGAGGAGCGAGAACACACAGACGGGCTCGCACGGAGGCCAAGATATATTCGAGCATGGTTGATCGATATCATCATTACATGTTGGGCTGCCATTTTCCGCACTTCTCCGGAATAAATGTGTACTTTATCAGAGATTAAAACAAAAATAAGAGTATAGAGGCTCCACCATGCGGTTCTAGTAGTAGTACTACTCGTACTACTAAACCTTGCGCTTGGCTCTTCGCCTCTTCATGAAGTCGAACAATGATGGTACTCCGCATGTTCGGTACTACAGTGTATGCCTCTGGCAATCTGACACCGAATGAACTGATGCATGTCCACCGCCTGGGCGAGGGTACGTTGCATTAGTCAAAAGGCGTAAGCGAGCTTCACCTTGTCCTGCAAGCTTCTCCTCTTTCTGCGAGTTGATGGGACACACCAAAAAGTAGTGCTAGTCCATACTCCCTCGTTTCCGGTTAATATGGCATCTTTTTTGCGGGTAAATGAGAGAGCTTTATTCATATATAAGCATTCTTAGGACGATCAGCCAAGACACTGGTCACTAGGAAGCGAGGTACCCTGCAAAAAAAAGAAGTAGGAAGCGAGGTGTTTCATCAAGCCAGCTCTCGACCACATTCAAAGTGCAGCAAGAACGGTTCGCACAAAGATGTGCCGCAAGGTTTGCTGACCTGTTTACATGCTGAATAACAAAAGAAGAGGAAATATTACCGAGCGGTCCTATTTATAATAGGATATGAGCCAGAATTAAGCGAGAATTGTGGCGAGTGTTCCATGCAATCAACTTCCATTATCACATGCGAGAACCCTCGAAGAGAACCAAATGTGTTGAAGATTGCTTTATCACATTTTAAAAATATAATAAGGGTGCAGACGCTCCTCCATCTGGTTCCTAGTACTACTATAGTACATACCTCTATAGACTATAGTAGTAGTACTAGTACTAGTAAACTTTGCGCTTGGTTGTTCGCCTCTTCGGGAAGTCGAACAATAATAGTACTAGTATAGTGTATGCTTCTGGCAATCTGGCACCGAATTAACTGTTGCACGTCCACCGCCTGAGCGAGGGAGAGCTTGCATTAGTCAAAAGTTTCTCCTTGTCCTGCGAGCCACCGCGCGCAAGCTTCTCCCGTCCTGCAAGCTTCTCGTCGTTCGGCAAGTTGACGGGACATAGCAAAGTAATGCTAGTCCATACTGCCTCCTCTCCGGTTAATATGGCTTAATTTCAAACGAGATAAATACACTGTCTGTCACTGTATATTTGTAAAAATACGGTTAATGGACTTCATAATACGCTCATTGCGCTCAATATATACATTTTTCGGTGTTTATACGGTCACTAGCTCACCCTGGCTGAGTATGTGTGTGCATGCACGTGTAGGTTGAGCACTTGAGCGTGACCGTGTGTGTTCCGTCGTGTGCTCGGACATGCATGCATTAGGGCATCACACGCGTTTTTGCGTCCATGTGTACGTGTGACTGTTGCATACACGTAGGGGGAGTACGTGTAGGGGCCACTAAAGGAGCAGTCAAATCACACAGTAAGTTAGTCGGAAGAAGCAACCATCATTTCACTCTTCAATGACACGTACGCAATATAAAATGGTTGATATGGAGAGAAAAAGAAAACCACTATATATCACTAGCAGGAGCCTAAGCTACAAGCCTACTTGCTTGGGTTGCTCTCTTCACAAGCATAGAACGACGGTGCCCACACCGCTGGTCACATAACCGGCCTGATCCCGCAGCTGGGGGAAGGGAACAATGTTCTGCGTAGATGCGGTCGATATCGGCGAGGGAGAAAATCCACAGTCGGTGCGTCCCAATCGGGGGTCACCGCGGTATAGGCCTATGCCGCGTCCCAACCGCCCTTCTAGCTACAGCCCGGCGTCCCAGGTAGTCCATCTTCCTTTTGGAGCCGGCTTGCTCCACTGCCGCAGCTCCCCACGTAGCTCCATCTCCATGTCGATCTTTCTCTACTTCTACCGGCTTCTACTTGTGATGAGTTTATGTCTCATGAACTAGTGCCAGTACTATTATTCCAATCACACTTCTTCAATATGTTTGCCATCAGGGATGCTCAGCTCGATTTTAGTGGAACTGCACAAAAGCATCGTATGATCCGAGGGTGCCAGCCGTCTTTCCTTCGACAGGTTCTACCTGGCCAGGAAATTAAATCCTGTTTAGGGTTTAGGGTTTAAGTCGTAGTGACCCCATCAGTAGTTTTTCTTTCGTACACGCTCTCACAACTTTTGTCTTTAGTTGTGAAGTAAATATTGGCTATGATCTGTGAATCATTGAGATGCATCAGCATGCGTGTTAGTTTTCCTTTGTATTTGATGGAATGTTGTAATGGGGCAACCTTGGAGTAGGAATGAAAATGGAGTGGAAAGTTTCCGTTTTTCCGGAGAAAAAATGGAAACAGAGAGAAACCAACGTTTCGTTTCGTTGGATCGCGCCATCGAGCAAAACCAACGTTTAAATCACGTCTGTCGTGTTCGTGCCTCGCCCTCCTCCACGGTTCGACCCCACACGGTCGCTCGGCATGCCACTCACCGCAAACCGAGTATACGATAACTTTCCCGCCTGCTTGTCGATGGATCGCGCCATGGAGTACTAGTACTACTGGAAGAGATTGACGAGTTGGGGGAGGACAGCTAGCTGTAGCATGGACTCCCAAGAACTTTTTACATGCATGTTGTGGCCGACTATTGCGACCTTTGAACGCGGAGCAGTCGCGTGCACCAGGAAGCAGCGCGGGCGACGCTCTCTCGGCCGGCGCGCCGCTTCAATGCCGGCGCCAGTGAGAGGTCGCGTCCGCTCTGGCCGGGCATGAATGCGGCACTGACCATTTCGGGCGGGAAGCATGCGCGGGTGATGAAGAGGGTTCGGGTTGGTCAGGAGCGGCCGTGGCAGCGGTCCGGACGCCCGCAAACAAGAGATGTTGTACGTTAATATTACCGCGTATATAATTAACAACATAAATAATGTGCCTATTGGACAAATATGATTGGAGATGGAGATGGAAATGGAATTTTATGTAAACACGGATATGCATGTCTATGTCTATGTGTGTGTGCGTGACGACTCTCGCGACCTGGAAGCGGGGGCGTGTTTTTGATCGAGTTTTCTTTCTTGGTACGTTAAAAAATTGTCCGCCAGTTTTCGTTTCTTTTTTTCGGGAACGCGCGTATTCTATTTAAAACCACTGCTATGGAGAGATTGTTTTACTCCATTATAGCCTCTTGTTTGATAGAGTTTCTCGCGTCTCGCTCTCTCACGCTCTCCATATCAAAACAAGATGACAGTGTCCACACTATCTCTCTCCTCACCGGTGGTCACAGATCCGGCCGAATCCCGTCCGCTGCGGGAGGTGAGGAGGTGTAGCGTTGACGTTGTCGCCGTCGGCGATGGAGGAAGCCGATGCGCACCGTCCTCTCGGAGCCGGTGCTGGCGCGGACGAAGGTCCTCCGTGCCCTTGTTCGCTGCCGTCGTGTGGGTAGATCCCGCCCGCCCGCCTAAGCGACATCTCGCCCACCTGAGGTATAACTTCTTGTACTGGTCCAGCTCCCCAGGTCGCTGCATGCGGGTTTTCTTCTATGCGACTACTCCCCAGCTCCACATGTATAGTAGCTAGGGTTCGTCGGCTGGTCCAACATCACCTACTATTATAGAGGAAATGCCACTTGAAAAGTTGTCCTGATTTATGCCTCGGTGGAGGTATACATGTTGTTTCAACAAAAAGTACATGGTGGTTGTGCGGTCATTGCCCATATGCTCCTATTGCTGCTGCTAATCTAATACTATCACTGGTTAAATGAAGAAATGCTTTTTTTCTCAGGTATCCTGGTTTAGTTCCCATCAAGATAATCATGATGCTTCTGTTTGTTGGTGTACTTTTCATAATTCTTATTGACAATTGAGATGTCGTTGTTAATCTTGTAAAACAAAGTAACAACACTATATCCCTTTTTTATATTTTTGGAAAGAGCGATGTGTATCTCCATACCCGGGCATGTCTTCCTCAATTTTAGTGGAACTGCAGAAAATTGGATGGCCGTTGTTGTTCCGCCTCACTGTCCTCTGCCACGTGGTTCTTCCTTCCTCGAGCTTGATTACTGAGAAGAAACAAACCACAATGAGGATTTGTCGAACTTCATAGGTGCCTCACCCAAACTTGATGCCAAATGGATGATGCATCACCATGATGACCTATCGATGCTCATGGTTGCGTCGGCTGGTGAAGCTGATCGATTTTCAATGAAAAACAAGTTGTCTTCCATCAGTGCTCTTTGCTTGTTACCCACAAAGATGATATCCTTCGTCAGTTCACCTTGGTTGCGTTGGAGACGCAGTCGCCTTTCACGTTGGTGCAATTTTATCACACAATTGGCTATGAACCAAATGTTTCCTCGAAGAAGGATCGACGTTGGTACTAAGAGCATAAGTTTTGTATTGATTTCTAAGCCTTCTCACAACTTTGTCTCCAGCTCCCCTGTAATTTTATTTGTCCAGCTATTAACTTTGATTAAAAAAATGGTGTGTACTAAAAACCCGGATGGATGTAGTAGCCCTCCATTTTTATTTACTCCGCATATTAGATTTGACTGAAGTCAAACTTTGTAAACTTTGACCAAGTTTAGGCCGAACACAACAAACCATAATTATTAGAGAGGGCAAATTGTACATACTCTCAAACCTTTCCGATAATTGAAATTAAAATTCTTTATTTGTACACACTCTCACATGTTTCCGATAATTTGGCGCATGTGTGGTTGTTCACTTAAGGGAGGGTAGTGTACCGCACGTGAAGGACAGGAAGTGCGACCAGGACGCGTGGATCGTTAGTTCATCGGAAGTACTCCCTCCGTTCCTAAATATTTGTCTTTCAAGTGGTTTGAAATGGACTACCACATACGGATGTATATAGACATTTTTTACAGTGTAGATTCACTCATTTTGCTCTGTATGTAGTCATTTGTTGAAATCTCTAGAAAGGCAAATATTTAGGAACAGAGGGAGTAGTAGTTTTCTTCACTGGTACGTTAAATGAAGAGTTTCGTTTCGTACTTACACAATTTAAAACGATTGTTATGGCGAGAATAAGAAAACTACTCCACTATATATTAGTCGTATACACGAGTACTATATGGATGCAACTTCATTGACTTTAGTGCACCTGCCTTTGGGTTTATGACAGGTGGGCCCAAAATGTGGCTGGCCCACCTATCATACACCCAAAAGCAGGTGCAGTTAAGGCACCGGAGCTCAGTCCGTACTACAGTATATATATAAGCTGGAGCCTCAGCGCTTGTTCGCTAGGGTTTGCACTCTCCACACTCTCGCCGCACTACATATATATACACGCTGGAGGCTCGGCGTTCCTTTGCTAGGGTTTGCTATATTCACAGTCTCTCACCCTCTTCACCAGATCTAAACAAGACTGCATTGTGGCCTATGTCTCTCTCACCCCCCTCACAGCTGGCGAAGGAGGCGTTTGGATCCCGTCGCACCGGGAAGGGGAGGAGGTGCAACGTTCACTCTATCGCCTTCGGCGAGGGAGGCAATCCACTGCCGGCTGCGCTTTTCTCTTTCACCCAGCGCCTATGCGGGAGGGCCACCAACCCCTTCTTCCTCGCTGCCGTACGTAGTGTGGGCAGATCCGACCTCCCGCCGCACGCCTTGCCACATCCCGACGACCCTAAGGTATAAGTTTCTTTGAAACCGTCATTAGTGTAGCTGCATGCGGATCTTTTTCGATTCTGTAGTCGAATCTAGGTCTTGGTTCAAAGAGGAAAGAAGGGTGCGGTGGGGTGGAGCATGAATCTAGGACATGGTTCAATGAGGAAAGGAGGGAGGGAAAGTAGTATAGAGTAGCTATCCAGCCGCTTTGTTGGTCGAAAAGGGAAAAAGGGGGTAACCCAGTACACACATCTGTAAGGAACCGAACTCTTTGTTGAAAAGGGAAAGAAACTGGGGGTCGGGTAGTTTGTGCAGGACTAGATTTGCTGCCCTCACATAGGAAAAAGTTTCAAAGAGAACAAATATGGGACCAACGCCAGATATGCTGCTTGGCTACATACTCTGCATCACCCATTTATACGTGTGGACGCACATGGTGCTCGCATGTCCCATGTCCCATCCACATGATCGTGCAGTGTGTTTTGAGATGTTGTGCTACTTGTATTGGTACTATTTTAAATAAATGTTGAATTGAAGCTATTGTATTGCTCTCTTTCCCATTAAGTAGAGAACAAAAATGGTACCAACCCAGACATGATGCTTGTTGCTTTGTTACAACAAACTCTGCATCACCCCCTTTATAAGTAGATGGAAGCACATGGTGTTGTTGTGCCCACTCGCCCGTGGAACTTTTTATGCTTTTTCTTAATCTAATGTCTAATGGTAAAATTAAGCAATGCCACTCTCAGAATTATCTACTGAACTAGTTTAAGAGAATTTCTCTGTTAATATGAATCAATGCAACCATTTTAGAAATGCTACTGTCCTATACTTTGTTTTCCATCAAGATAAGGTAGATGCTTCTTTTTGTGGCCGCATGTTTCATCCTCCTTTATTGGCAGTAATTGTTTCCTTTTTTGCCTCTGTTAAATCAGGGATATCTATTCAACTTGTTGCTATAGCAAACTTAAATGTCACACCGGCGACTTTACTTGATTTCAGTGCAACTGCACAAAACGAGATTGGATTTCCTATTCGTGTTGGCAGATTCGTACGTGATCTTGTGTGCGTCATGACAGGTTGGTACTTGCCTGCATCCACATGATCGTGCAGTGTGTTTTGAGATGCAGTGCTACTTGTATTGGTACTGTTTTAAATAAATGTTGAATTGAAGCTATTGTATTGCTATCTTTTCCCATTAAGTAGTGAACAAAAATGGGACCAACCCAGACATTATGCTTGTTGCTTTGTTACAACAAACTCTGCATCACCCCCTTTATAAGTAGATGGAAGCACATGTTGTTGTTGCGCCCACTCTCCCCTGGAACTGTTTATGCTTTTTGTTAATCTAATGCCGCTGGTAAAATTAAGCAATGCCACTCTCAGAATTAACTACTGAATCTTATTTCAAAACTGCAACACTTGTTAGGGATTGGCGGGATTACCAATTTTTGTGGCCGCATGTTTCATCCTCCTTTATTGGCCAGTAATTGATTACTTTTTTGCCTCTATTAAAACAGGGATATCTATTCAACTTGTTGCTATTGCGACATTTTGCTTCGCTTAATTTTGGTGGAACTGCACAAAATGAGACCGGATTTCCATATATGTGTCGAGATCTCTTTTAGATCTTCCTCAGGAGTTGTTTCAAATCTTGGTCTTGAAAGGTCAGTACCTACTTTCCTCAGAATTAGCTACTGAATCTTAGTTCAAAACTGCAACACTTGTTAGGGATCAGCGGGAGTACCATTTCTGTTAGGGATCGGCCGGAGTACATGTTTAAGAAATGTATTGTTCAGATAATGTCTCTGTTATTATATATTAGTTACAGTGTTTTACAAATGGTACTATCCTGCTTTGTAGTTCTTTCTACATGTTTAACCAAGGTATTGTTAAGATAATGTCTCTGTTAAAATGAATCAGTCGCATTGTTTTAGGAATGATACTTTTCTGCTTTGTCGTTCTTTATACATGTTGAAACAAGGCATTGTTAAGATAATGTCTTAGTTAATATAAATGTATCACACTGATTGAGAATTGCTACTCTCCTGCTTTGTTTCCCATTAAGATAAGGTAGATCAGTAGATGTTTTTCTTCTGGGAGTACAAGTCATCAACCGTTATTTCTCAGTAATTGTTTCCCTTATACCTATTGTTGCTTACAGGGATATCAAAATTAAAGGTCAGTTTTATTCCGACTTTGATTTTAGTTGAACAGCACAAAAGGAGCCAATGTGTCTAAGGCAAACTGCTGCATTAGTGGGTCCAATTGGTCTTACCACTTTGCAGAAAGAAGCAGTCACTGTTTGTGCTACATTACACAAGGAATGATCAAGAAGCTTTACAGAGTATTAGTAGACGCTAGTGACATGACTAGTCTGCAGAGAGCATAGGAAACTCTACAACACGTGGAGTGCACTGGGCAAAAAGTGCCCAAACAAGTACAGGAAGCCAGGACAGGACTCCAAATCTGTCAATGTCATTCTAAGCAACAATGATGGGGCATCTGGGTATGGTAATCTGTTTACCGTACTTTCAGTTTGTTAGTCCACCGATTGGGGGGTTGACACTGGGGCCAATATTCATGTGTGTGCTGTTGTGTCTTTGTTTTCTTGCAGCATATAAATACGATATCCACAGGGATGCTCAGCTTGATTTTAGTGGAACTACACAAAATGTCCAAATGGTTTGTGTCCTCCATAATACTTCATCATGCACAATACATCAAATAGTTCTCTAATCATTCGTCGTCACCTTGAGCCACCAGACTATATGTTTGAATGGTGCTGCTAGCATCGGCCATTAAGAAGGGTAAGAAGAAAGACAAAAAGAGAGATGGCTCCTTTACTTGTGGTTCGGAGGAACACTGGGCAAACAAGTGCCCAAACAAGTACCAAGAAGCCAGGACGGGACTCCAAGTCTGTCAATGTCACTCTAAGCAACAATGATGGGGCATCTGGGTATGGTAATCTGTTTACCGTACTTTCAGTTTGTTAGTCCACCGATTGGTGGGTTGACACTGGGGCCAATATTCATGTGTGTGCTGATGTGTCTTTGTTTTCTGACAGCATATAAATACGAAATCCACAGGGATGCTCAGCTTGATTTTAGTGGAACTGCACAAAATGTTAAGATGGTTCATGTCCTCCATAATACTTCATCATGCACAATACATCGAATGGTTCTCTAATCATTCGTCGTCACCTTGAGCCACCGGACTATCAGATGACAAACTGATGACAAACCCTGCCCGTTCCACAATCATAGGCATTACATATTTTGAATGGGAAAAGCTTGTCAAAATTGACATTAGTTTAATATATTGGAATAGGAAAACCTTGTCAATTTTTGCTCATTGATGTTAGCCAGAAGACATGCATTTGATATTTTTGAGTGGGACGCCCTTTGCTGTGAGCAACGTCGATCGTTTTTTCCTATTCCTGTCTTCAGTTCAGAAGTAAATATTTACTCTACTGAGATGCATAGTCACATGAATGTTGACTTATGTAAGATATTTTAAGAGTTTGTTTTGAATATTGTCTATGTAATGCCAGGCCTTGTGTTTGATTGCAAAGTTGAGCTTGGAATGTTGTGGCATGCGGCATCACGAGCTGTTCACCGTGCCTCCTGGGAATAATGCTTCGTATAGTTTTGCATGTCGATATAATGCCAGTGATTTGCTTGTTAGGAAGATCATCCTCTTCTGTTGTTTCCGTGCTTAAGAAGTTCATCGTTTTATGTTTCATTCATAGCCTATACGACAAGTCGGGTAGGTTAGACGTGAAACCATATGATCTTCCGACCAACTCATCATCTTAGGCCGTGATTGGATCGTCGTTTTCCAACCAAAACCGCTTGTAAAACTGACGCTTGTAAATAAAAGCAGATGGTCTCGGGTGAAGCGCTTGGTTGGTCGATTTCGACTAGTAAAATATACACTGGTCTCTCAAATTACACGCGTAACCCGCCGGTTTTACTTACAAACCTCGGGCCCTCGGTTTCATTACGCCTGTATTTTACGCATTGTTTCCGATGACGAGTAAATTACACTTGTATCTTAATATAGGTGTGAAATAAACCAGAGCTCCCAAGCGCGGCCTTACCGTTTCATGCCGTCTCAGTCTCTCGAAGGTGCTCATAGGTGTCCGATGATCCTGGCTTCCTGAATGAGCAGCGGGCGTTGTATCAGACCATCCGTAGGGCCCGCGAGGCCCTCTCTGTCGTCCTTCGTGTTGTTGCGCTCGCCGTGGCGTCGAGCATTGTTAACATGGTCAATGAACATGAGGATTCAGGAGATGATTTTATTTTGACTGGATGACAGTAGGGACCCACTAGGGCCATAGCCGTACGTACGCAAGTGCCTCCTTATTATGTACAACTATATTTTTTTTCTTCCTCCTGGTTTCCTGACATCACGGTCCCACACCATTGTCAACCTATGTAGTCAATATAAACAAGAGAACTGCACAAGGTGCGGCCGACAGCTGGGACCAAGCAGCTCGAGCAATATTTGTGTTTTTGAGGCGTGAGCACTGCAGAGTTTTTCTTGGCGATGTTTTTGTTGTTGTTCAGAGGAGAGCAGGGTATTAACTGGGCGGGCTGTGGCCGGTCTAGCCCAGGACAGATATCCAGCCCAGATATTAATTTTTTTTCAAGATGAAAATGGCTAGCCCAGCTATACGTTTTTTTGAGGAATACCCAGGCAAGGTCAACTTGTTATTCTCCACCCCGCTGGGCTGCAAATCTTTCCTAGGAGGGATGCATTAGGCTTAATAGGAAAATAGGCTTTAAAAATAATAAATGGATGTAATTATAAAAACTGGGCAGTAACTATAAAAAAAATGTGTCAGGACCCCGATTCCAAGTCACATCGATCTAGCCGGTAACACCTCATATCACTTTGCGGCCTCACGCACGGTATTCCCACGGGTGTCGCCTTACCATGGCCCAGGACCGTTTGCGCCTTTTGGCTCACGTATATGATAGTGTCGCTAGCATCCATATGACAGAGAACCCGGGCCGACATGACTAGTCGTGAACCCAAAGTGGCACTAACTTATGGGGACAGGCATACATGAATCAACATCGAGCATGTCGGTCAGCAGCGTGCGAATCCGGGCTGTAGCACTGGGCTAACAGGACTCCGGTGAACCGGGCTGTAGCAGGCTAGGCAGGACTCCGAATGTCACCACGTGACATTTCCCCGAAGGGACAGACACAGGAACGAAGTGAATCACATGTCGGCCAGTCAAGTGTTCCGGAGCAGTAGTGCTGGGCTAGCAGGACTCCGGTGAACCGGGCTGTAGCAGACTACTATGGCTCATGGAAGCACAAGACTACATTTCCCCGTAAGAGAGGCTACCAAGGATAAACAACTAGGTTGTCGGATCCCACACATACCAAGCATTTCAATCATACACACAATATGCTCGATATGTGTAAATACAACATGGCATCACAACATAACTCTATGACTCAAGTATTTATTCATTAGGCTCCGAGGTGCCAAGTATTACAATCATGGTCTCATGACCCAACATACAGAGCATACAAGCATCGAGCGGAAGCATAAACATGTCTGAGTACAGACAACTACAAATGAAAAAGGCTGAGAAGCCTAACTATCTACAAGACCCTCCCAAGGGTACAAGATCATAGCTGAGGTAACAAGCTAAACGTCGAAGTCCACGAGGAAATACTAACACTGACGTCTCTCTGCAAAACATAAAATAGGCAAACGTGAGTAAAAATGTACCCAGCAAGACTTACATCAGAACTAGCTACATATGCATCAGTATCAACAAAGGGGGTGGTGGAGTTTGACTGCAGCAAGCCAGCTTTGACTCAGTGGCTATCCTAAACTATTACTACAAGTAACTCTTTTGAGGTGGCGCACACGAGTCCACATATTCACCATATCAATACACCACTATGGATCCGCTCCCGTCTCCCTACGAGAACGCCATCCATAGCACTCACGCTTATCTTGCGCATTTTAGAGTATCCACTTTCACTTGTCTATGAACTGTACAGGCAACCCAGAAGTCCTTTTCCGCGGACACGGCTATTCGAATAGATGATGTTAACCCTGCAGGGGTGTACTTCTTCACACACGCTCTCGCCACTTACCACCATGTACACGTCGTGTATCTCGGCAACCTTCAAGTGGAAGCCTGGCGAGGGAGTCGGCCACGACCTGACTAACCACACAAGTCTCTAGTCCAGGTTTATCGCCTATTCGGGTTCCATCCGCAAGGAGACCCGGCCGGGGTGTCGCTCACGGCCCCGAACGATGTGTGCAGGGTTCCCAAGCCCACCTTGATGGATGGATCTATGCTTGGTACACCGTGCCATGGTGCCTAGTCTGTCCCAAGCCCACCTGTACCAGGTACCACTTGGTAGACTACTAACACAACCTACAAACACCAGAAACTAGTTGCAACTCCTGGACAGAGATCAGGTTGATTAATAAGTCGAGAGGGGAACTTAAGCATTCCAATGCGTGGTAGTAGTTGTTCATGGATCACAAACATAGAACTCAGTTCCTGAGGACGGCTTCAATGAGACAACCCACCATGTACTCCTACATGGCCTCTCACCGATACCTTTACCAAATCGTGTTCACACACTTAGCTCACAACAGTAGGACATGTTCACACACCTCTAATTCATCCCCGATGAATCAGACCTGACTCAACTCTAAGCAGTAGCAGGCATGACAAACAAGCATGAATGAGTAGGCACATCAGGGCTCAAACAACTCCTACTCATGCTAGTGGGTTTCATCTATTTACTGTGGCAATGACAGGTCATGTAGAGGAAAGGGGTTCAACTACCGCAGCATGTAACAGTTGAATCATTGTTGTCCTAATGCAGTAAAAGAGAGCAGGAGCGAGAGAGTGGGATTGTATCAGATTGAACAAGGGGGTTTTGCTTGCCTGATGGAGTGGTAGTAGGATACTGCCCTTCAGTCGGATATTCGTGGGTATCCTCGGAGGCAGAACCTACCACGAAAGACACATCGGAACACAATCATCACATGGCAATATGCAACAATATGATGCATGCTATGACATGGCAATATGGGTGTGTTTTGGCTAATGCATTCTAAAACAGGTTGGTTTGAGTCCATTTGAATCAAAGATTCAAATGAAAGCCAATGATATGAAGTCATAATAATGCATTAGCTTGTTTCACTTAAACAGCAAGGTTAAAGTGTTCTGACATGCATGAAACCAATACAGATGGAAAGATTGGATTTTTCTGATCAAATTTCATATATAAATCTTTGCATTTGGAGTTACAGATTAATTTCTATGAATTTTTTAAGTTTACAATATTTTCTGGAATTTCCTGTATAAGAATAAATCTAGTAAATGATTTATTGCGTCAGCATAGCGTCAGGGTGACGTCAGCAGTCAATGGGGACGGTCCAGGTCAAACCTGACCAGTGGATCCCGCATGTCAGTGTCATTAGACTAACTAATTTTAGTTAGTCCTAATCCTTGGTTAATTAGCAGGGAGGGCCCACATGTCAGTACCCACTGGGCGGCAGCATGGCCGGCGGAACCGAGCTCACGGATCTAGCGGTGACAGCTGCTAGAGGACGAGCTAGAGGAGGGGAACAAAGGGGGACTGGAGAGGAGCTCACTGCGGGGCTAGCAGAGGTAATGGCGTCGTCGGGGAAGCGTTGGGGCCAGCGAATCGACGGTGGCAATCTCGGGCGCCCGTCGGTGAAGACGATGACGAAGGCGACGATGTAGGGCAGCCGAGAACGCGTGCTTCTCCGTGGAGACGCTTTGCTTCATCTCGTAGCTATCGGGCATGGCAAGGAGGCGTACGGTGTCCGGTGGCCACAAGGACGTCGAGTGGCGGCCATGGCTGCTCTCGGTTGAGCTTGGGGCGAGCTGTGGCGGGGAGGAGAGGGGCCAGAGAAGTAGGAGGAGGACAGAGGGGCTCCAGGGCATCTCCAAGCGCGGGATCAGGGAGAAGGACGGGCCTCCAGCGCGAAGCAGGAGGCGGCCGTAGCTACGCGTGCGTCGACACGCACTTGCTCCTACTGGCAGGAGGAAGACGACGCGGTGGGGGTAGGTGGGCTGGACCAGGTAGGTGGGCTGCCAGGTGGGTGCGGGTAAGACGCCCGGTGGCCTTTCGTTTTTCTTTTGTTTCTATTTTTCTATTCTGTTTTTCTGTTTTGTTTTGTTTACCCACTGTTTAAACTCAAAACAAATTCAAATCAGTGCCAAAACTTTCTGTAAATACTTATGTGGCTTATATGGACTTTTCCAATTGCACACAAGTATTTCTGATACATTTGAAAATATATTCTATATATTAGGAATATAAATTCAAATTCAAATACAATATGATTTAATTTCAGTGCCCAAAATCTTCCTTAAAAATGTTCAATGTTTTTGGTTTGGATCCAAAGCCTTGCCAAAATTAGCAAACATTGATGAAGGGTACTTTGGTTCATTGAAAGCATTTTTACTAAACCTAATTGAATTTCAAAGTGCTAGGGTTTGATAAATCCCCATTTCAAATTCAAAAGAATTTAAACATGATGCAACACATGACTAGCTAGCTCAGAGCATACCAGAACTAGGGATGTGACAAAATGCACCAAACAGGAAATTAGTTTATAAAATATTATTTATGGATTTTGAAAATCTTAATTTTTAATTGTTGCACGCGCAATGTTTCGTTAGATTTTTACGTAATACAAATTTATATTTAATCTGACTAGAAATTTCGGGATAAAAATATTTCGGATCCCATCAAAATGCGGGAAATTTTATTGAATTCTGACTTGAACGGTTGGTTGAAATTATTAATCGTTGTCCTAGCTAGAAGATGGGCTGTACTTTTAACAAACTGTAAAAGGGTTGTAGTAAATTCCATTAGAATTCAAAAATGGGCTATACATTCTTACAAATCGCAAATGGGCTATGAGTTCTTTGCCACACACTTGTGGGCCTACTGAGTTGACGCGTCCCCTAAAAAAAGAAGTTGACGTGTATGCAAGGCTTTGTGAACTTATTATAGTCAACACACGGTTCTAGCAGCAGTGGCCGTTGGATGTCCATCCAACGGATGCCGTGCTTCTTCTTCAATCTCGGATATTCTAGCTTCACCCGCCCAAAAATGATTCCTCCCCCTGACATCTGGGGCGCACTGTTTCGGAAGCTGACCTGTGGGCCTACTAAGTTGACGCGTACCAAGGGCTTTGTCAACTTAGTCAATATAAACGATTCTAGCTGCAGTGACTGTACGATGTCCATCCAACGGCTGTAGTGCTTCTTCAACATCTGGTCTTCTTGCTCAAGCCGCCCAAAGCAGCACCGGTCGTGCCGCCTGCTCCTGCCTCCCGTGGCCGGCTGTGCTGCCGCGGAGGCCTCACCGCCCCCTACTACTCCCACCGCTGGCCAGGCCATCCCTCCACTCACCCACACCCCCTATTATTCTGCGGTGACGCAGCCTCACACCGCAGCCGAACCAGTGAACCCTCGTATTCCTCTCCGCGCGGGCTTCCACTGCCGCGTCTTCCCCGGCTCCGCGTCGTCCCCTTCCTAGGCCTCGCCGTCGTCCACCGCCCTGGTTCTCTCGGCGCGGCGTGGTCAACGTGGTCAAGGAACGACTTCCATTGAAAGAGTACTTTACGTGGAGAGGCTGACAGCTGGTTCCACGGTGGCCGCAAGGAAGTGCCTTATTACGCGCAAAATAATTATTCTTGCACCTGACAGCAGGGACCCACCAAACGGGCCACCGTATTTCGTGAAAAAAACGTTTCCCCCCTGACTGCTGGGACCCACCAGCTACATCTTCGCACGCAAGGAACCGCTCCAAGGCGATCCACGAGGCGATTTTTTCCTGCCTCTCTCCGCCGGCGTTGCTGAGGGTCCTCGTCCCTCCCGTCCGCCGCTCCGGTGGTGGGATTGGACGGGGACCCCGGCGATTCTCTCTGGCAAGAACATAGGGTAGGCTAATTTCTTTCAGAGGCGTTGTATCAATGGAGGGGATGACGCCGCGTCCGAATAATTTGCCTCTGTTTTTCCTCCAGCTCGGTGATGCTCTAACCAGCGGTGCCGGGGAGCAGATGGCTTGGTGTTCTTGCCGGTCTTCGAATCCGATGAGATTTGTGTCTAGTGGTCGGTGCTTGGCACTCTTCTGGGTGGCGTTGGCATTGACTGTTGTAGTTGTGTTTGATGTCTTGCAGTGGGATACGTGGATGGCGGCAGGCGGCGACGTTCCGTTTCTTCAATCGTGTTGGATGAAGTTGATGGCGCCGGGATCTAATGGACACGGGGAAGAACCCCGGCCGACATGCCACAAAGCCTCGGTCTCGTCGCTTGCGGCGGTCCGGTTCATCGGCTCGAAAAGCATCCTTGTATGCGAAGGTGCTCCCTCAGATCATGGTATGGTGGTTGTTCTCCTTTTTCTCCGGTGTTGCCTTGGTGATGGTGGAGGACAATGGTGGACAACGATTCAGCGAGGCACAAGGTTCTCCACTCGTGAAATTCTAATTTTACCGGTAGGAGGATGCTTAGTGAAAAAATGTAAGACACCTATGTATGACTCATGTGGTGACCGAATAGGTACTCTCTGTAATAAGTTTGTCTACTAATGGAATATATATGTGGTTATTTCAAAAAAAAGGAAGTGCGTCCGGGCAAAAAAAAACGATTCGCCCCCCTGACTGCTGGGACCCACCAGCTATATCTTTGCACGCAAGGAAGTGCCTGGCAGTCGGGACCCACCTGGTCGAAGCGTACATAGCGTTGTCATTCTGGTCACGAACGTGTATATACATACTGGTCGATGTAGAGGCGCGCACGTAGCATGTACACGTACGTACATCGGCAGTGTGCAAGGAAGAAAATACGGACACGTACGTACATACGGGCGGGGTCTCGAACGCCTACTCGCGCGTACGTACGGCCAGGGCTCGTGTACATGGCTGGGTCGAAATGGAGAAACAGCGTCGTCGTCGCCCGCAAAAAAAGACAGCGTCGTCGTCGTGTTCATGGGAAGGCAACGGAATGCGTCGTGTTCATCAGGAGGCAACAGAACGCGTGGGAGCCAACCGGCTTGGACGGAACAGCCAATGGAAATGAGGCCTGGCATACCGCAGAATGGAGGAAACGGCCTTGTGTTCGACCGGCCACGTTCGAAACGTGATCCTGTTCATCGGGAGGGGTCTGGCGTACCGCAAAATGGAGGAAACGGACCTCCTACGGTCGAAACGGGGTCCTGTTGATCGGGAGGGGTGTGGCGTACCGCAAAACGGAGGAAACGGGCTTGTGTTGGAGCGCTACGGTCGAAACGGGGGTTCCTGTTCATCGGAAGGGGTGTGGCGTACCACAAAACGGGACTCCACGGGATACTGTTCATCTCCACCATCGACCCCCTCCAGCCTCCACGGGCTACTGTTCATCCACCGTCGACCTCCTCCAGCCTCCACCTGCGACTGTTCATCCACGGGCTCCTGTTCATCCAGCCTCCACCACGCGCTACTCCACCGGCTACTATTCAACCAGCCCTCTCCACGGGCTCCTGTTCAACCACCCCTCCACGGGCTACTGTTCATCCAGCCCTCCACCGTCTATTGTTCATCCAGCCCACCACGGGGTCTTGTTCATCCAGCCCCAACCGGCTCAATCGATCAGGGTCATGTTCATCCAGAGGCAACACCACGGGGTCCTGTTCATCCACCCCCACCGGGAACTGTTCATCCAAACCCCCCTAGCAACGCTCACTGTTCATCCAGAGGCAGCATCAATCGGCTTTAGTTAGCAGCATTAGCGAAGGAATCGCTCGATCGGGTTCAGTTAACAGCCATCGATCGATCGCTCGGGTTCAGTAACGCGTAGCCTGCAGTGCAATCGCTCGGGTTCAATTAGAGCCCAACGCCTCGCTTGGGTTCAGTTAGAGCCCAATGCCTTGCACCCACGCGCGTGCGTGTACGAGAGAAACGCGCATCGGTCGGCCCCGACCACCCACCGTAACCGGGAACACCCTGATATTTTCCTCGCCCTCGATTCTACCACGGTTTTTTCCGTCATGGACGGCCCAAAGAATGTCATGCAGCTGCGTCTCCGGCCCGCCCAGGACGAAAAGCCCATTTTCTGTCATGATTTTTTGTCATAGAAGTAGGAGCCCACCACATCTATGATGATATCGGGTTTTGTCACAATTATCGTCATAGAAGTGTCATAAGTATGACAGAAAAAAATTTCGTTCGGCCCAAAATGTCATGGATGTGTCTTTTTTTTGTAGTGAGATGAGAACCGGAAGACGAAGACCCCCGGCAAGATCTTGCTGGGGACGACCGAAGACCCGCGGCAAGACCCTTGCCGGGGACGCCCACGAGATCCCGGCAAGGCCCTTGCCAGGGGTGTCTACGAGGCCGAGGCCAGGCCCGCACCTGCCAGAGTTTCACTGCCCCGCGCCTGCTTCGACGTGGCGGCCAGCCCGCCAACTGGCGGGCACCTGCGTGGCAGCATGCAGCTTCTAGGCCAACTAGCCAAGCATCTGCGTGGTGGCATGCAGATCTTCGTGAAGACCCTGCCACCGCACCATCTCAGCAGCCAGCCAGCCAGCGTGGCGCTGCATGCCTAGTCAGCTTGGACGCGCGTCAGAACGAGGCAAGGCGGTGATGGACGGGACGAGCTTCCTTGTCTTCCCTGATAAAGCGAGAGGGCACGTCGGCAGCGCATTAAATGCGTTTGTCCTACGGTGCCAGGCGATAGACTCGTACATTGTACATACTTTCCACCTCCTGTGTGCCACTATGGCAACCCATTTGACATATAAAAGGAGGCCCGAGGCATACTGGAGAGGGATTCCAACTTTTTGGGCTGGGCATGCACCACAGCTAGTTCAAAAGCTCAAGAACACTAAATACACACAAAGCAGGACTAGGGTTTTACGCATCGTTTGTGGCCCAAACCTGGGTAAAAATCCCCCCCCCCCACGTTGATCTTCTAGACCCGCTCTTTGCGCAGCTCCACGCCCCGCCAACCGTAGAAGGGACTCACCGAGGGATCCCATAGGTGTCGTTCCTGATCCCCGACACCGATCATACCCCATTGCTGGTTGACTCTGGAGAGGCAACGCATGTGGGAAACAAGAACACTTTTTCTTTCGAATTGGCGTGGTTTGAAAGAGAAGGGTTCCTGGATCTGATAGCAAGAGTATGGGCTAAAGATTCAGGAGGGAGGTCGAATGTTGAAAGATGGCAGAATAAGATAAGGCACCTAAGGCAGTTCTTACGTGGATGGGCCAAACATTTGAGTGGGATATATAAGGTTGAGAAGGAAAGGCTCCTTTTACTTACTCAATCCCTATATATAAAAGCCGAGTCCTTCATTCTAGATACCAGGGAGCTGGAAGCTAAAGTAGAGGCGGAATTGAGACTGAAAGAACTGCTTCGAGAGGAGGAATTGATGAAATGGGCACTGCGAGCTAAAGTTCGCAAAATCGTCCAAGGGGATGATAACACTCAATTCTTCCATATGATTGTGAATGGCAAGCATCGAAAGAAAAGAATCTTTCAGCTCGAGCAAGATGAGGGGACGATTTTAGGACAGGAGAACCTAAAATTATACATCACCAACTACTATAAGCAGTTGTTTGGGCCTCCTGAGGATAATTTGGTATCCTTGGATGAGTCGAGGGTTGAGGATGTCCCTCAGCTAGCAGCGGATGAGAATGATATTTTGACCGCCCCATTTTCGGAGAAAGAGGTGTTTGAGGCAATTTCACAAATGAAAAACAATAAAGCTCCAGGGTCGGATGGTTCTCCGGCAGAGTTATAAAAAGTGCCGGCACATTATTAAGGGTGACTTGCCACCGATGTTCCATGATTTATTCTCTGGACAGTTGCAGCTGTTTCATTTGAATTATGAAATGATTACTTTGCTTCCTAAGAAAACAGAGGTCGTGCGGATTGAACAGTTCAGGCCGATCTGTCTTCTTAATGTCAGTTTTAAAATTTTCACCAAGGTTGGGACTAATAGGCTTACGTAGATTGCACACTCTGTGGTGCAGCCGTCCCAAACCGCTTTCATGTCGGACAGAAACATCCTAGAAGGGGTTGTAGTCCTACATGAAATGCTCCATGAAATCCACACGAAAAAACTAGATGGGGTGGTTTTCAAAGTGGATTTTGAGAAAGCGTACGATAAGGTAAAATGGCCGTTTCTTCAGCAGGCCTTGCGTATGAAAGGATTCGACCAGTCCTGGAGAAACCAGGTAGATTCTTTCACACAAAAAGGAAGTGTTGGAAACAAAGTGAATGATGACATAGGTCATTACTTCCAGACACACAAGGGTCTAAGGCAAGGGGACCCAATGTCACTGATTTTGTTCAACATAGTGGTCGACATGTTGACAATCCTAATAAGAAGGGCTAAGGATGATGGCCAGGTAGGTGGCCTCGTTCCACATTTAGGTGACGGAGGAGTGTCTATCCTACAATACGCTGATGATACTATCATCTTCATGGAGCATGATTTGGCAAAAGCGAGGAACATGAAGCTTGTGTTATGCCTGTTCGAACAACTGTCGGGGTTAAAGATTAATTTCCATAAAAGTGAATTGTTCTGCTTTGGAAGAGCTAAAGATGAACAAGAAGCTTACAAACAGTTGTTCGGGTGCGAATTGGGGTCTTTACCCTTCACATATTTGGGTATACCAATCCACCATCGCAAGCTTTCCAACAAAGAGTGGAAGTGCATTGAGGACCGATTTGAAAAAAAAAACTATGCTGCTGGAAGGGCAAGCTTATGTCATACGGAGGCCGACTAATTCTCATTAATTCGGTTCTCACGAGTATGCCTATGTTTTTCTTGTCCTTTTTTGAGGTACCAGTTGCAGTCCGGAAAAGGCTAGATTTCTATTGATCGCGCTTCTTCTGGCAGAGTGACGAATTAAAATGAAAGTACAGACTCGCTAAATGGGATACCATTTGTAGGCCGAAAGACCAAGGGGGTCTCGGCATTGAAAATTTAGAGGTGAAGAACAGATGTCTTCTCAGCAAGTGGCTGTATAAGCTATCTGTAGATACGGATGCCACATGGGCCCAGATTCTGCGTAATAAGTACCTTCAATCCAAAACCTTATCCCAGCTGACGGTAAGGCCGACTGATTCGCCTTTTTGGAAAGGACTGATGAGAGTGAAATCTGTTTTTTTAACAGGACAAAATTTGTAGTTGAAAATGGTACTACCACGAGATTCTGGGAGGATACATGGCTAGGGGAGACGCCCCTTGCACTCCAATATCACTCTCTCTATAATATTGTTCAGCGAAGAGACACTTACGTTGCAACAGTATTACAGTCCAATCCTCTTAATATTCAATTCGGGAGGACGTTAGCGGGAAACCGTTGGGAAGTTTGGCTCCATCTTGTGAGAAGATTGATGGATGTTCACCTCTCTCAATAGCCCGATCAGTTGCGCTGGAAACTAACTAAGAATGGAGAGTTTTTGGTTAAATCCATATGTTTGGATGTTATCAACTCTAACTCTATTCCTCATTCGAAACATGTTTAGAAAGTCAAAGTATCTTTAAAAATTAAAGTGTTTATGTGGTTTGTCCATAAACAAGTCATTCTAACTAAGGACAATTTGGCAAAACGCAACTGGACAGGATCTACAAGATGTAATTTTTGTGATAGTGATGAATCCATCAAGCACCTCTTTCTTGACTACCCATTGGCAAAAAAATTGTGGCGGTCGGTCCACATAGCATTTAATATTACCCCTCTGAATACTATCAACATGTTATTTGGGACGTGGCTAGATGGGATAGATTCAGAAACAACGAGACATATCCGTGTAGGAGTATGTGCTTTATTATGGGTGGTTCGGAACTGCAGAACGATTTGGTTTTTAATAGAACAACAAATATTCATTTCTTGCAGGTTATCTTCCGGGTCACTACACTGATCCGTATGTGGTCGCTACTCACTTCGACGGAGGCCAGGGAGCGTTTGGTTACTGGATCTATCCGATGGGAGACGGTAGAACGGGCTATCTTCAACCGGTTTGGATGGCGGTCATGTAATAGGATAGGTGTTTAGTTTCCTATCTGTTTTTGCCTGCCGGTTGTGGCTATCATGTTGTTTTGCTTATGCTCTTTGTGAGCCCTTTTACTTTTTGAGACCCGAAGACTTTTGTTGAACATTTTGCTTATCAATAATATGGCCGTATGCATGCATCGTTCAGATGCAGAGGCCGGGGCATAACCTCTTTTTCAAAAAAAATATGATCTTTTTTGTTTCGTGCACTGTGATGTATGATGCGTAACATATGTGACCAGTTATAGGTTAAATTCCATGCCTTGCCATTTATTCTCAGCCACCATCTAGTCTTCTCGACAATATACATACGTAGACTATACTGTACAGTTAGAATTATTAAGGGTTTCATGCTGATCAGTTTATGTTGACACTTGGTAAAAATGTTTTCTTGTGGCACAATGATTACTATTCCGATACCTTGATTTGTGGTGCTTTGCTTTTTTACGTATGTCCAAATTTTCTTGTTCTATTGTTTCTCATTGTGTTAATAGGAGTTACTTTAATAGATGCAATATTAAAGCTTATTTCAGACTTTTGAAAGGTAAACATAGTAAACTTGCACATTGGGTACAGTTTCCTGAGGCTTTGTGGTATTGGTACTATTTGGTACTACCATAATTGCTATATTGATGCTAGTAAACTAATTTTACCATATTAGGATCTTAGGAATTTATCTCCTAGTAATTTGTCTTAACTTGTTGTCCATGAATCATCTTGTTTTTCTCTCTCTGCACTACTAGGCTTTTTTTTAATTTGACTACAAGGCTATTCAGTAGTTATAGTACATTCTACTACTTGCCGAAAAAGGCTTTCACCCTGATTTATATATAAAGAAATGATCAACCACAGCCAGGTACAAACGCACGCCACCACAACACACGCACACACCCAAGGCAGGATACATAGGCACTGAGCGCAGCAACATCACCCCTAGCACTACAAGAGCAACTCGGGGTCCTCCACCATGAACACGCCACCGCAAAGAGATGAGGCCACATATGACGAACCGAGGGCTCCAAGGCGGCACCTTCAGGAAGGCTACGACACCATAACGCTACCACCGCCCAACTCGAGGGTCAGGGTTTCCCCTGGAGCCACACGACGGGCAATGAGAGCCGCGACGACGCCTTCAAGAAGGAAACGAGCTTCGCCATCGCCGGTCCGTCCGAGGAAGGATCAGGTTTTCACCCCGGCCAACACTCACCGCCACCGAACGCCACACCCTGGCGATCACGCTGCCCACATGGCCATGGCCACCGGACAGCACCAAGCCACGGGCTCTGCCCATGATTACCACGGTACCACCACCAGGGCCGCCGCCCCGGAATCCAAGACCTTCACACCACCTCACCCGAGACTTGGCGCTACCCCAACCAAAGACACGAGGGGAAAGGGCCCGCCTTTTGCATCCCTGGGCGGCCCCTAGTGTCGTGACCCAATTGGTCGGCCAAAACTGGCCTCCATCGACCCATTCTACTGCACCGGGCGCGAGACGAGCTCGGTCCTGCCGCCGGGCGCGAGACAAGCATAGTCATGCTGCCGGGTACGAGACGAGCTCGGTCCTGCTGCTGGGCATGAGACAAGGTCAGTCGTGCTGCCAGGCGCGAGACGAGCTTGATCCTGTAGCACGGGGCGCGAGACAAGCGGTGAACCACAGCTGGGATCGAAACGACCCTTCGACGGAGTGAGTGCCCGGACGATAGTGGAACCAAAGGCCGACACAGGCCACCTACAGACAGGCCGACACCAGAAAAAACCAGCTGCCGCCGCAACCGATCTGCCACCACCACAACACCAGCGTGTCCACTGCTACTTCTTGAGCTTGCGTTGGTTTTTTCCCTTGAAGAGGAAAGGGTGATGCAGCAAGGTAGAGTAAGTATTTCCTTCAGTTTTGAGAACCAAGGTATCAATCCAGTAGGAGACAACGCGCAAGTCACCGAATACCTGCACAAACAAACACGAACTTGCACCCAACGCGATAAAAGGGGTTGTCAATCGCTTCACGGTTATTTGCAAAGTGAGATCTGATAGAGATAGAAACGGTAAAATAAATATTTTTGGTATTTTTGGTTTATAGATCGGAAAGTAAAATATTGCAAAGGAAGTAGATTGGAAACTAAAATTGTAGATCAGAAACTTATATGATGGAAAATAGACCCGGAGGCCATAGGTTTCACTGGAGGCTTCTCTCAAGATATAAAATATTACGGTGGGTGAACAAATTACTACCGAGCAATTGATAGAAAAGCGCAAAGTTACGACGATATCTAAAGCAATGATCATGAACATAAGCATCACGTCTGTATCAAGTAGACCGACTCCTGCCTGCATCTACTACTATTACTCCACACATCGACCGACTCCTGCCTGCATCTAGAGTATTAAGTTCATAGAACAGAGTAACACATTAAGTGAGATGACATGATGTAGCGAGATAAACTCAAGCAATATGATGAAAACCCCATCTTGTTATCCTTGATGGCAACAATACAATACGTGTCGGTTCCCCTTCTGTCACTGGGATCAAGCACCACAAGGTTGAACCCAAAGCTAAGCACTTCTCACATTGCAAGAAAAACCAATCTAGTTGGCCAAACCAAATCGATAGTTCGAAGAGACTTGCAAAGATATCAAATCATGCATATAAGAATTCAGAGAAGATTCAAATAATATTCATATATAAGCTGATCATAAACCACAATTCATCGGATCTTGACAAACACACAGCAAAAAGGTATTACATCGAATAGATCTCCAAGAACATCGAGGAGAACATGGTATTGAGAACCAAAGAGAGAGAAGAAGCCATCTAGCTACTAGCTATGGACCCGTAGGTCTGAGGTAAACTACTCACGCTTCATCGGAGAGGCAATGGTGTTGATGTAAAAGCCCTCCGTGATCGAATCCCCCTCCGGCAGGACGCCGGAAAAGGCCCCTAGATGGGATCTCACGGGTACAGAAGGTTGCGGCGGTGGAAAAGTGTTTTTTTGGCTCTCCTGGTAGGTATTGGAATATTTGATAATACGGAAGAAATAGGTCGGCGGAGTCGCGAGGGGCCCACAAGGGTGGGGGCGCGCCCTACCCCCCTGGTCGCGCCCTCTGTCCTTGTGGTCGCCCCGTGGTTTCTCTGACTTGCACTCCAAGTCCTCTGGATGTCTTCTGGTCCAAGAAAAATCATCACGAAAGTTTCATTATGTTTGGACTCCGTTTGGTATTCCTTTTCTGCGAAACTCTAAAACTAGGAAAAAACATAAACTGGCACTAGGCTCTAGGTTAATAGGTTAGTCCCAAGAAAAATATAAAATATCATATTAATGCATATAAAACATCGAAAACAGATAATATAATAGCATGGAACAATAAAAATTTATAGATATGTTGGCGACGTATCATCCACGCCCTGGCCAGATCCGCCCGGAGCCCCGCCACCCCGCCCGGAGCAACGGAGACACTAGCCGCATCACCACCACCTCATCAGGGCCGGCGGCCACCGCTGCCAACACCAACCCTCACCATCCACCGGATCTGGGCAGGGAATCCCAGATCCGCAGCCCCCGCCACCCACCACCATCCAGAACGGGGCAGGGGGCCAGATTCACCACCAGCCCGCACCGGGGCACCGGAGCTCCGAGCTGCGCCCGAGCCGAGCCGGAGGGAGGGGAGGAGGCGGCGCCAGCGACCGAAGGACGCCGGGAGGGAGAGAAGGAGCTGAGGCAGGGCCGGCCCGACGCCCGGTGCCACCAGGCAGAGGGGAGTGCCCGGCGGAGCCCCCAACGCCACACGGCCTTTGGCCGGCAACGCCCCAGGCGGCGGCGAGGGAGGGGCTTGAGGCGAGGGGGACGGTGCTAGGGTTTCCTCCCGGGGGTGCCCGTGGGAGCGCCTCGGGGAGGGAGGGGAAGGTACTTTCATGCATTGAAGCATAGAGTTGTCATTAAGGGTCCTAGTTGTCACATCTCCTACAAATCTTATCCCGCATTTAGGTGTACATTCAGCTGATATTTTGACTTGCTGTGTAATGCAACCTTGAAACGCTCCATTGCTGGTTGTGATTTGGTGATGATATATTCATATATTGCTCATCTGCATCGCTTTTTTTTGTGTGTGTCTCTTTTTAGGCCTTCTCTAGCTATAGTTAAAAATCCCTTGTTCTGGATGCTTATTTCTGAAGACCTAATGCGTGACGTGTGAAGAGCAGCTTGCAATAAGAGTAACACCATAGTTGTTGCAGTTTGATTTGCCATGTTGCATTCGAATTTTTTGGCCATTATTGCCGGCCAAGTTCTAAAAGTTAGTTATTGCTGAATTATTTTTCTAAAAGTTGTTAAGTTTTTGGATTTTTACTTTGTTTTGAGAGTTTAGTTGAATCTTGTTTCCTCAGAAAATAACGCTGCATTGCCAACTGTTATACTTGGGCATCATAAAACCATACAGAGAATGAGTGAAGTGATGCGAGAGTCGCATGATGTCTTCTAACCTGTAGATTCGGTCCATAATCAAATAATTGAAAATTAGAGAAAAGAGACTTGTTTAAGGAGTGCTAAATATTTTCAGATCATAGAAATAAGAGGGAAAATGGCCAGCTCCAGGCTGGACGCTTGGTACTTTCAAAACAAACCCCTTTTTTTACCACGTCGAAACTAACCGACTTTGGGTCGCTGCAGCCTCCTCTCCAAGAAAAGGTTAGGGTTCCTTTGCCTCCTGTCAGCGCCGCCGTCGGTCCGCCTCGTCTCCGGTGGCCTTAGGGCCATGGCGGCGCGGTGGATCCCGGCCGTTGCCGGCGGAAGGGCTCCGTTTTTAGATGTTTTTTTAAGTTTTGTTAGGGTTTGTGTCCTACTCAGAAAGATGAGACGGCGGCGGCTCCCTGAAAATGGAATAAGGTCTTCCCCGCCTAGCCCCCGTTCCGGTGATGTGTCTAGCATCGTCGGTGGGCGTGTGGAGGTGTGGCTCCGGCAGATCTATCCTTGGTGGATTTGCTCGGATCTGATCGTAGTTCGTCTACGTTTGTGTTTCTTCAGTTTGGATCCTTCCGATCTACACTACTCTTCATCAGTGGCGGTTGCTGTTCTGCTGCGCTGGTCCTATAGGGCCTTAGCACGACGACTTCCCGACTGTCTACTACAACAAGTTTTGCCGGCTCCGTCGAGGGAGGGGCGATGACGGCGGCGGACCTTTGGCTCGCTTTAGTGCTTGTAGTCGTCGCTAGGTGGTCTACAAATCTGGATGCAATTTTTATTATTTCTGGTATTCGTTGTATTGCCATGATTGAAGATGAACATATTGAAAGTTTTCTCGAAAAAAAAGGGAAAAATGGCGAACACAAATGAGAAAAAAAATACAAAACATAAAAGGAAAAAAGAAAACACATGTTGGCATCACCTGACTTAGAATATCAAAGTAGGCAGAGTGATCACTTGATTTTTCAGATCGTGTGCTTGCAGTGGACTGAGATCTAGGACCAGAGTTAGAGTGTGACCCTAAACATAACTTTAATACAGGTTAGAAAGACATAATGCCACTCTCAAAATTGGCAACCGGGCGTTATTTTTAGAGGAAACGAAATTCAAATGAAACTATAGAAATCAAGTAAAAATTCAAGAATTTAAGAACTTTTAATAGTGCTATATCCCTTAGATTTTACACGAAGATCCATGCAAATTTTAAATAAATTTTGCTCGGATCCCTGCATAAAGTTAGATAGATTTTGCACTGACTTAAGTTGACTAAGACTTAGCAAAATCGAAATGATACTTGGCTCAAGTAGTGCTAAAAAGTTTCAAATCATAAAAATAAGAGAAAATGATGTAAATAAATAAGAAAAAAGCATGCTGACATCACCAGACTTAGACTCAACCAAGTCTAAGTCGACTGAGATCTAGGCCTGAGTTCAAGTGTAATCCATAACCATAACATTAATTAATGTAGGTTAGAAGATACAATGTGATTCGCAAACTACAAATTAGGCATTTTTTAGAGGACAGAAAATTCAAATGAAACTATAGAAATGAGGTAAATTTTTGTGAATTTAACAACTTTTAGTAGTACTATATGTAGATGAAATCTGCATGGATCTGTGCATAAACTCTGTTGTTTTCTTAGATCATAAAATAACATTTAAAGTACACGATCCTATTTCTTTTGGATTTTAGTGACATTAATAAGAGAGTTGAACGTGTTCAAAAAAAATAAGAGAGTTGAACAGAACAAATACTACTGAGTTTTTTAGGGGAGAAAACAAATACTAAGTTTTTTTAGGGTTAAACAAATACTAAGTTTTTTTTAGGGTTAAATAAATACTAAGTTTTTTTGAGAAAAAAACAAATACAAATACTTAGTGAGCAGTCACAGGGGCGGACTTCAGGCAAATCCTAAACGGCGCCCGTAGCGCCCTTTATAGGCTTAACGGTACAGGACGCACACCCCTCCTCCGCGATGGGCCAAGCCCATTTTCATCCTTTTTCCTTTTGTAAACCGGTGCAAAAAAGGAAAACGTTTCCACACGGACTGCCGGCCGAAGCGTTGCGCCGGTCTAACGCAAGCCACGCGATCAATCGCAATCATGTGGCCAGCAAACAGCGTGCCCCCTCCCTTACCCACATCGAACGTTTTCTTCCTCACAGCACAGCTCAGCGTCGCAGCTCCTTCGTCCCGCACCGGCGTCGTCATAGCTCCGATCCCCCGCCCCGAACCATCGGCGTCGCCGCCGCGACCATCCTCCCCCATCCCGAGCAGATCTCCCTCTTCCCCTGTCCTTTGTTTCTCTCTAACGACTAACGCTTGGGCCCTGATCCCCGACGACCATCTCTCATCGGAGATGAACACGACAGCAGGAGCGTTGCACGGACGGCGATGCTGGAACCATCAGCTATTTTGCTCCAACTGGCGGCAAGCCAGACGCTGGGAACCGAGGTGCCCTCGTGCTACAACCATAACGGCCAGGGAGCTGCAACCGTGGCCCTAGGAGAGCTGCAAACGGCGGTGCACTATGCTACAATAGTGGACTCAAAAAGCTACATCCAGTCAGGGATTTGCTGGAACCGGCGGGAGAGATGCTAGAACTAGTTTTGGCAGGGAGCTGCAAACGTTGCCGGGGGAAGCTCGAATCAGTGTCGCCGGAAGCTACAAACGTTGGCTAGAACCAGTAGCCAAAAAAGCTGAAACCGACAACCGCCAGAGCTGCACTCGTAAGCAACGATGCCACGGCAGCAACCTTTTTTGCTGCAACCATCGTTAGATTTTACTACTACTGGGGAGGAAATTTGCTACATCTATCATAAGCGGAGCTGCATGGTGCCATGACCGACAGACTTTTTTTGCTGGAACGGGGTACTAGTGGAGCAGCAACCATGCAACGAGGATGCTTGAATCGCTGCCTACGAAAGCTGGATCCAGTGTTTTTTTATTCAATCAAGGAAGCGGTGCTGAGATGACGACGGGGCACCGTCGAGGTGAGCTGCAGCTTGCACCAATAAAGCTACATCTGGCTTCCGTTTTGCTGCAATGATTTTAATGGGCGAAGCTTAATCCTAGAGACGACGGCGAGGCATTTTTGCTGCAACCGTGTCGATTTGTTGCTACTACAGGCGACATTTTTGCTACATCCATTTTTCTCCATGAAATTACCCACTGATGCTTCAACAGGAGGCGACGAGCGCGGCGGCTATGTAGCTTGGAGCGGCGGGGGCGGTGCGGTGCTCCAACAGGAGGCGACCGCAAACAGCCGAGGACGAGCGAACAACTGCAAAAGCCAGAAGGCACGAGCAGCCAGCGAGCACGGGGACGACGACGGCTGCACGCCTAGGACGACGACGACCTGATGCGGTGCTCGTCGACCTGATGCAGTGCGCCCCCGCGACCAGCCGAGGGCGCCCGTGGGCGGCCGGCATGCATGGCCAGCCGAGGACGAGTTGGGCGCTGCTCTCTCTCTTCTTTTTTTCCTGTGGCGGAGAAATCCCCATGGTTCTGAGGTAGTCGGAAGAGAAAAATAGTCAGATCTAAAGGTTAACAAATGGCTGATCCTGTGGCTGGGACTCGACCGGCCCAGTGTTTCGGCCGGTCCGTCGGCGCCTAACACTGGCCTGCAAAAAATGAGCGTTGAGATGGATTCGAACCCGCACCGAGAGCTTCACCAAAAGCCGAGCTAACAACCCTGCCTACTTGCCTTCTGCGTTCACTTATAGCTTCTGCCCTCTTTTATTCCTTCTTTTTTATAATTATAATTTTATTTTTCCTTTCTCTTTCTCTTTTTTTGCTTTTTATTTCTTCTTTCTTATTTTTATTTCTTCTTTATTCGTTTTCTTTCTTCTTTTATTTTTCCATTTTCTTTTTATAACTCAATATAAAAAGTTCAACGGATTTTATGAATGTTTTTTCAAATTCGATGAACTATTTTTAGAAGAGTGAACTTTTTTTTCAAATTCGACGAACTTTTTTTGTTGATGAATGCTTTTTCTAATTCAATAAACATTATTTTTTTTCCAAATTTGATGACCTTTTTATGAATTCGATGAAATTTCTTTGAAGTCGATGAACTATTTTCAAATTTGGTGAACTTTTTTAAAATTCGGTGGACATTTTCCAATTCTGATGAACTTTTTTCAAATTTGATGAACTTTGTTTAAGTTTGTGAACCTTTTTCAAAACAGATGAACAGTTTTTCAAAATCGGTGAACTGTTTTTCAAATTTTCTGAATATTTTTCAAAATTGATGAACCTTTTCAATTTCAATGAACTTTTTAAAAAATTTAAAAAAATCGTGAATTAATTTTGAGGTTTGTGAAGTTTAATTCATGAACTTTTTTTCAAATTCGATAAACTTTGATGAACTTTTTTTCAGTTCTCTTGAACTATGTTGTATTTTGTGATTTTTTTCCAAATTTTCATGAACTTTTCCAAATCCATGAACTTTTTAAAATTTCATGAACTTTCGAATCCGTGAACTTTTTTCATTTTTCATGAACTTTTTTTATTACATGATCTTTTTTAAACAAATTCGTGAGACTTCTATTTATTGTTCGTTAGCTCTTGTTTTTTTTTTGGGAACAACGCGGCTTCAGTTGTTTCTTAATGGTTTCGCGGTATTTCCCGTCAGAAGTACCTTGTAGCTCAAGTGGTTAGACTGAGCATGCCACAGTTCAACGGCGCCATTTCGATTCCTCGCAGTACAAACTTTTTTCAGTATAGTGTTTTTTACGCTGGCGCTACGTGAGACTGGGCCGGCCCACGAGGGAGCTGCAGTGGGCGCCGATTGAGTTCAGCGGCGCTCCTATAGGAGAGCTCCTGCTCGACGCTCGTGGGCGTCAAAACGAGTTGCTTTCGCTAAAGCTGACGCGCAAATGGGCCGGCCCAAACGAAGCGTCGAGCGAACGCGGTAACTGAAAAACAAAAACAGACCGCAACCTCGCGACGCAAGCTATTGGAGCTATCCAGCTGGGCTACGAGATATTCACGTGTAGAAGGCAGCGTTCGCGGTAAAGTACCGACGGTAGTGGTAGATCCTGGGTTTTTCAACATTTTCCAACAATTCTTAGGAAACATTGTGAAAAATGTTCATCCATATGTGAACAATGTTTCAAAAATCGTGCATTTTTTAATTCTTTTTTTAAACATGAAATATGTTTTCCAAAAATTGAACAAAATTTAAATTGTGAACAAATTTCAACATCTGAAAAAAAAATTTGTACTGTGAACAATTTTTCGAAAGCGAATTTAGAATACACACTAAACATTTTCTTAGTAAACGATGAATATTATTCAAATACACACTAAACATTTTAAAAAAATATGATGACATTTTTTGAATGCATACTGAACAAAATTTCTATGCACGATGAACATTATTCAAATACACACTGAACATTTAAAAAAATACGATGAACATTTTTTGAATGCATACTGAACAAAAGTTCTATGCACGATGAACATTATTCAAATACACACTGGACATTTAAAAAAAATACGATGAAGATTTTTTGAATGCATACTGAACAAAAGTTCTATGCACGATGAACATTTTTATACACACTGAACATTTTTTCAATGTATGGTCAACATTTTTCTTCATTTTGTGAACAAATAATTGGAATTCAAAACCTTTTTGAACCGTGAACAAAATTTGAAAACATCAACAAAATTTTCAAAAACATAGTATGAAAATTCAAACGAATTTTGACAAATCTGAACATGTTTTTGAAATTTTGAATTTATGGAAAAGAAAAAAGAAACAGAAAAATGAGAAAAAAGAAAATAAAAGGGAGAAATAAGAAGAAAATGAAAAAATAAAACAAAAAATAAAAGTATTTAAGAAAACCAGAAAAACATGTAAATGAAACCATAACTGAAAAAAACCGGTAGAGGGAACCTTCTGGAAGGTTC
>NC_057808.1:76158200-76160268 GCF_018294505.1 Triticum aestivum | reverse complement strand
GACGCTCGCGCGCGTCATATAGGAATCGCCGCCCTATAGGGGCTCCCCGGTCTTCACTACTACACTCGTCGCTCACTCGGAATTCAGCCATGGGCCCAGAATTTGGGCCAACTAAACAAACCAAGCGCTATATACAGTCACAGCCTAGTCTCCACTACGTCTCAGAAAAAGAAAAGAAAAACATGTCTACCTATGAACATTGTCATGAATCGATAAAGTTAGCGAGATTTCTCAAAAAAAAAAGCCTAGTCTCCGCTACACTAGTCGCTCGCTCCGCTCGAAAACCCCACAAATCATGGAGTTTTAAAGAAGGAAGTGATTTTTCATGCGAGGACCCTTTTTTAACAGTGGAGAGCAGCTTATTCACTCAGGAGCAGTCGAAGTTTATTAAAAGTAGGAAACAGGCATGACATCTGCTTCAAAATGCCTGTGAGAGTGGAAGATTTTTGGATGTGCTGAACTATGAAGCATCCATGGTATCTGCTTATTTTGGTAGCCGCCCCTGACTTTGGTGTCCTTACATCGCAAACTTTGCGTCAAAATTTGTGGTCTGATTGATATCTGGTGGGAAACAGAAATACTATGAACTGGTATTTTGCTTGCTGTGTAATCTGTGCTATCAGTTTCCCTAAGTTTGCTCCTTCAAATGTTTGTTCCATCTGGCAGCATGTCACATTGCTTGCGGATTTGCATCTTCCCTTCCTGATTGATCTGAAAATTTTAGTTACCATCAGAGCACTCCATGGTCTTTGGCATGCACTGTAGTGATCACATATAATATCTCTGAATTGCATGACCGGATATCCTTGACCAACAATGACTTAGAACACCACCCCCTTGCCATTTTTTTCAGGCCTTTCACATATCTGAAAGAGCCTTTGTTGCTTTGCATGTAACTATAATCACAAATATAATCTAATTTATGGTTTGCATACTCGCGTGCTTATCTCTTTTAGATTATGGCATTAGGTCTGATGCATGATATTATGATGCCATATCGTTTGATCTATAAATTTACATTGCATTGCTGTTGTAACAACAACAACAATTAGTCCCAAACAAGTTGGGGTAGGCTATAGGTGAAACCCATAAGATCTCGCGACCAACTCAGGCACATGGATAGCAAGCTTCCACGCATCCCTGTCCATAGCTAGTTCTTTGCATTGCTGTTGTATGTTCAGATTTTATTTGCACTGTTCTATTTGACCATTTGGAATATTTTCTTCATGTATAACCTCGGTAGTACTCCCTTCGTCCGGAAATACTTGTCATCAAAACGAGTAAAAGGGGATATATCTACTTCCCCTTTTATCTATTTTGATGACAAGTATTTTCGGATGGAGGGAGTACTTAATAGAGCTTGTTGTTCGATAGAGTTTGAGTAGAATGAACTGCATGTATAACCTCGGTAAAACTTGATGCCATTTCGCATTGGCACAAACCTGTGATAAAAGCCAGTGCAACCGAAACCTGTGATAAAAGTCGGTGCAACCATTTCCCACAAACAAGATGGTGTCATCAGCATACTACAGAAAGGTACTCCCTCCGTTCCAAAATAGATGACCCAATTTTGTACTAACTTTAGTATAAAGTTGGGTTATCTATTTTGGAACGGAGGGAGTAATTCTCAACTGGTTGTCACGGCTCACATCTGGCAAACCGTTCACATGTTTTAAACCTCCACGGTTGCTGAAATCTGTTGCCTCACTTTCTAATCGGGAATGTCAAAAACCCGACCTCAGATTTTTAACCATTGCAAATCAAACGTTTTTTTATAGTAAATTAAGTTGTCGCGAGGATGGCAATTTCTGTTAGCAAGCATAATAAATCCTTGCTGGTTTAATGCACGGAAGTATTGATCTGTCAGTTCACGCACGCACCGCTGCTTGTGAAATGTCGGTGATTATCCACTGGGACAAGGAGGGAACAAGCATAAATAATTTACCAACCGTTTCAAATTTCAAAGTTGTACCAATAATAGGTATCATCACAAGGACCCCCTGTGCTATACTCCCTCCGTCCCATAATATAAGAGTGTTTTTGTTATGACCGGCATAGGGGCTTAGCC